>NW_028261388.1:1727347-1770742 GCF_051295495.1 Thamnophis sirtalis | reverse complement strand
ATGTTTACTACTGTCATGTGCGAGGAAAAACGGAGGACGTCCTTTACTTTTCTCGGTGCCGTTGTAACTTTGGACGGTCCCTAAACAAGAGGTCGTAAGCCGAGGACCGACTTCGCGCTCACCGAGGGGTCGAAGGCCAGGCTGGTGATGCTCCCGCTGGACCCTTCCAAGGCTTCCTTCTTCTCCAAGCAGCCTGAAAACGACCCCAAAGGGCAGAAGGTCAAACTCAAAAGCCAGAGGCGTCCAGAGGGAGGGGCCAACATCGAAGCCCCCCCCTCCCTTTTTTAGACCCTGACGGGAGCATACGTGTCACAGAGGGGCAGCGCAAGAGCTGTGGTGGCGCAGGGGTTAGAATGGAGCCGTGCAGGCTAACTTCTGCTGACCGCCAGCTGCCAGCAGTTCGATCTTGACCGGCTCGAGGTTGGCTCAGCCTTCCGTCCTTTGAAGGAAAGAAGGAAGGAAGGAAGGAAGGAAGGAGAGAAGGAAGGACCCTGATGGAACAGTAGTTAAAATGCAGAGGGTTGGAAAGATCTTAGATTTGTGTTGTGACCCACCAGTGGCCAGTGGAGCTGGCGGAAGATTCGGACAGTGAGGAGGTTGGGGAGGAAGATGGGCCAGTCCTGGAGTCTGGGGAAGGCTCTGAGGAGGGCTCTGTGTTGGAGGCAGAGAGGGGGCCAGGGACGTCTGACAGTTATCAGCTGCCTTCGGAGTCAGACATCAATGAGGCAGAAGAACAGCTGGAGCCTGTCCCCAGTGCGCGCATGCGCAGAGTTGCCAGGCGAAGGGAAGAGCTAAAGAACAGGGGTCGACTTGGGAGTTAAGGCCACAGGTGGACGGTGAATGGCCCCTCCCAGAGGGAATAAAAGAGGAGCGACAGGGGAGTGGAGTTTGCAGGAGGCCATGAGTTCATTCCTGCATCCTTGCCAAGTATTGTGGCGGAGTTTGAAAGACATGGGCCTGGTCACTCTCCAAGACTGATCAAGGTCGGTAAGTGTGACCTGTCTGGAAAGAACTGTGGGAGAGGAAAGACTTGGCTGGAGAGGAATTCGCTGTCAATGAAATAAACGGGGTTTATAAGGACGGGGACTCCTGGGGAAGCCGAGGTCAGAACGCCACGTTGGATGAATGGATCCCGTCCAAAAGAGACAAGTGACCCCTTCAGCCGTCCACTTACCTCCAGCCACGCTCCAAAGCTTAACCAGCCTGTCTGCGCCCCCGTGGCCAGCAGGCCTGAGTTTGGGCTGAAGGTGACCGCGTGGATCTCCGAGAGGTGGCCTTCCTGGAGAAGGGAGCAGAGAAGGAAGGGCTCAAGATACGACGGCCGATTTGACTCTGGGCCCTTGAGGTGGGACTGAACATAAGTCCTCCACTTATGACCATCATTGAGCCTGCCTTTTCTATTATCCTTTCTCTTTCATCTATTTATCTGTCTATCTATCATCTATCCATGCATTATATCTGTTTATCGTCTGTCTGTCTGTCTATCTATCTATCTATCTATCTATCTATCTATCTATCTATCTATCAATCAATCTATCATTTATCTATCTATCTATCTATCTATCTATCTACTATCTATCTATCTATCTATCTATCTATCTATCTATCTATCTATCTATCTATCTATCTATCTATCATCTACCTACCTACCTACCTACCTACCTACCTACCTACCTACCTACCTACCTACCTACCTCTTTCATCTATCTATCTCAAAGTATCTCTCTCTCATCTGTCTGTCTCTCTTTTATCTGTCTATCTATCTCTATCATCTATCTCTTTCATCTTTCTCTTTCATCTATCTCTATCTCTCTGTGTCTCTCTTGTCTGTCTGCCTGTCTGTCTGTCTGTCTGCCTGCCTGCCTACCTACCTAGCTATCATCTATCTTTCATCTATCTATCTCTATCTCTCTCTCTCATCTGTCTGTCTTTTTTATCTATCTATCTCTTTCATCTATATACGTCTCTCTTTCATCTCTCTCTCTCTCTTTCATCTCTCTCTCTCTTTCATCTATCTCTAAGTATCTCTCTCTGTCTCTCTTGTCCGTCTGTCCGTCTGTCTGCCTGCCTATCTATCATCTATCTATCTATCTATCTATCTATTTATCTATTTATCTATTTATCTATCTATCTATCTATCTATCTATCTATCTATCTATCTATCTATCTATCTATCTATCTATCTATCTATCATCTATCTATCTATCTATCTATTATCTATCTATCTCTTTCATCTATATACGTCTCTCTTTCATCTCTCTCTCTCTTTCATCTATCTCTAAGTATCTCTCTCTCTCTTGTCCGTCTGTCCGTCTGTCTGTCTGTCTGTCTGCCTGCCTATCTATTATCTATCTATCTATCTATCTATCTATCTATCTATCTATCTATCTATCTATCTATCTATCTATCATCTATCTATCTATCTATCTATCTATCTATCATCTATCTATCTATCTATCTCTTTTATCTCTCTCTATCTCTGTATCTCTCTCTCTGGTCTGTCTGTCTGTCTGTCTCTCTCTCTCTCTCTTTCATCTATATCTATCTACGACAGCCGTAAAGCAATTTTACAAGCCTTTTTTTTTCGCGGTGGTTAAATCAATGGTCATTAAGTGGACATAGTCCTTATTAAGTGTACGGGATGGCCGTTACGTCAAACCATTGTTTGCCCTGAGTGTTTTTTATTAGCCAGAAATGGGAAGGAAACGCCGGTCGTAAGGGTGAGAACTGGCCGTGTCACATCTTCCCCACTGCTGTTCTAACTCTGAGTTGGCACTAAGCGTCATTTAACCTGTGCTCTGGTTAGCTGTGTGGCCAAGGGGCTGCAGCTGGGCACATCGTGCTTCAGTGGCCCCAGGGGGCACCTGGGGAGGAAGCGATGGCTGATGAATACAGTCCTCGACTTACAAACCAGTTTGTTTAGTGACCATTTAAAGTTACGACAGACCTGTCCCAGGCTACTTACGAGACAGATTCTATACGTCTCACTCAGAGAGTGACATCTTTCTGCTTCCTTCGGTAAAACACGCCCATTGTGGCCAAGGGCGTTTGCTTAACGTCCATACTGCATTCCCTTAATGACCTCATAAAATCCGGCATGGCGACCCACTTAATGACCGGTGCAACTAATGACAGTAATTCTGGACTTCATTACAGTTGTAAGCCGAGAAGTAGCTATACTGGTAAATTTAGGATGTTGAGGCTGGTGGTAGATTATTCCCACGCAAGAAAACCCCCACCATTGGGTCCTCGACTTACAACAGTTCCCTTAGTGACCGTCTGAAGTTTAGAACAGCACTGAAAACGGGGACATGACGTATTTTTCACACTTCGCCACATCATCGAAGTCACTTGCCAACGGACTCGTGTTTACGACGGTCGCAGTGTCCAGGGGTCATGTGAATCCCCTTTCGCCACCTTATGGCAAGTCGAAGTCGATGGGGGAAGCCAGACTCACTTAACGACCGCGTTCCTAACTTCACCACTGCAGCGATTCGAAAGGTCGTAAAACGGAGCCCACTTAACAAGTGCCCCGCTTAGCAACGGGAATTTGTTGGCCTCGACTGCAGCCATTAAGTCGAGGAGCGCCTTATTCCCACCTGAGCCTTGGGGCACGATAGCCAAAATTAAACCAGGGTAGCAAAATGGGACGAGCCTGAAGGGCCGATGGACGCATGTCGGAACAAACCACCTTACTTGTTCATCGGCCACGGTGGAAGGGAGGCCGGTGGCCACGCAGGTAGGCAAGCTGTAGTACTGGTCCATCGACCCGCTGCTGACCGAATTCCCACGCTTGAGCCGGAAACTTGGAAAAGCAGAAAAATGATTTTGAGCACTCAACACATTCGCTGATTTGAGGTATAATTCACTGTCGCCCTGGGGTTTCTTCCCACCAAATGTGAGCCTTTCTTTTTTCCTTATCAACGCTTTCTTCTATGGCGACATCGATCGTGTGTGTGTGTGTGTGTGTGTTTGATTTTTGGCTACGAAGTAGAGGAAACATGGGCCTCTCCCTGTCGGAATCTCTGTGTCAGGTTTCCGAAAGAAAGTTGCCCTGATTAACTTATGAGCCTCGAGCCAAGTTTCAAAAGAAACCCAGTCATTTATTAGGAGCAAAATTTGGGCAATACCTAGTCAGATCTGACTTCACGTAATAGCAATAGCAGTTAGACTTATATACCGCTTCATAGGGCTTTCAGCCCTTTCTAAGCGGTTTACAGAGTCAGCATATTGCTCCCAACAACGATCTGGGTCCTCATTTCACCCACCTCGGAAGGATGGAAGGCTGAGTCAACCCTGAGCCGGTGAGATTTGAACAGCCGAACTGCAGAACTGCAGTCAGCTGAAGTAGCCTGCAGTGCTGCATTTAACCACTGCACCACCTCGCATAACGTAAGTTATGGCAGAACGTTGCCCTTGTTTGCTCCCCCCCTCCCCACTCCTCAGTCTGTGTCATAAATCACATTATCCAACGAGGTGCTTCAGCAGGTTGTAGTATCCCATACCTCACAACCCTGCTGTAGGAATGTGAGCTCCGACTCCAGCTGAAAGTATGCATGGAACGCGCTCCTCTCTTTCCCTCATCATGGCAACTCAAGAACAGACGCGGAAATACTCTGGCTCAGCGATTGCTTTTGCAAACCAACCCTCTCCTCTTTATTTTCATCCTTCCTCAACCGATCCGAGGAACGGAATGGGACCTTCAGGCTCCTCCTACCCTTGGCCACGCCTCCTTCTCCTCCCGCCAGCTTTCTTCCTCCGCAGGCAGAGGTGGTATTCGGCCAGTTTGACTGGTTCGCCCGAGCCGGTAGTGGAAATTGCGGGCGCGCCCGCTCACTTACCCCAGCCCCTATGCCATCCTATTTAGGCATGTTTCTGAGGCTGGCCCAGATGTGGGTTACCGTGGCACGACAAAACCGCGGTCCACTAAAGCGCGCCCGATTACAGCGCGTACCTGATGTCATCAGCAGCACGACGCGGAGAAAAAGGGCGCTTTAAAAAGCGCTTTTAAAGCAAGCCGGTTCACGTAAAGGTAAGGGTTAGGTTTAGGGTTAGGGTTAGGTTAACGGTTAGGGTTAGGTTTAGGGTTACGTTAAGCGTTAGGGTTAGGTTTAGGGTTAGGTTAAGGGTTAGCGTTAGGTTTAGCGTTAGGTTAAGGGTTAGTTTAGGGTTAGGTTTGGGGGGGTTAGGGTAAGGTTTTCGCGTTAATTTTAACTTTACCGCTCACAGCGTGATGTTTTCGTCGTGCTGTGATGACGTCAGGTACGCGCTTTCGTCGAGCGCGCTTTAGTCTACCGCGGTTTTGTGGTGGAACCGTGGGTTACTACTGGTTCAGCCGGGTAGGTAGTAACTCGGTCGCCCACGCCCCCAAACCGGTTTCTATCGGCGGTGGTGGAAGATGCCGCCATCTTGTTTTTTTTATTTTGCAGAGAAGCAGTTTTTTCACTACTGCGCCTGCAAACGTAGCGCCTATCAAGCGCGTCCCTGAGCAAACTGGCAGGAAAAGAATCCGGAACCCACTGCGCGGAAGGTGCAGGAAGAAGGACCGAGGGAGGTAAGGAAATGTCCATGCCCCCCCCCCCCGAATGTACGGCCCGATTGCAAGAGCGCATGGATTTTGGGAATAGACCCATCGGGTGTTTTCTTTTTTTAAAAAAAAATAATAATAATTTTCCATCCAAGAACCGGAAGGGCGGAGTAAACCACTTACTCAAACCAGCCTTTCACCACCTCCTTGTACCTGGCGGTGCTGAGCGCAGTGGCAGATGCTGACCTGAAGAAGAAAACGGAAAGCAGGGATGGGAAAATCAAAGAAAGACCAGGGGGCAGGGGTGGGTGGGTGGGGGAAAGCTAATCCTCGAATTACGACCATTCGTTTCGCGACCCTTCAAAGCTACAATGGTTCCGGGTTCGAGTCCCGGCGGAGTCGCCAAAAACGGCACTGGGGAAAAAAAATAAAGGTCGCCAATGACGATCCCGTGACCACCACCCTCCCGTGGCAGCTGAAACCGTCGTAAATGTGAGTCAGTTGCCAAGTGCTTGAATTTTGATCACATGAGTGCTCAAGGATGCTGGGACGGCCGTTAAGCGCAAAAACCAGACGTTAGGTTCCTTTTTCCGCTGCCGTCGTAACTCTGAGCAGTCACTAAGCGAATGGCTGTAAGTCAAGGACCGGCTGCAGGCAGGAGAGATCGCCTGCTAAAGGGAACCCCTTACCTGAAGGGTCTTTTCCACAATTTTTCACCTCCTTTCTTCTCTTCGGACTCCTGTCCGCCGGCCGATTTCTTCTCTCCCGTTTTCATTTTTTCCGAGTCTCTAACAAAGGAGAACATTCAGAAGAAACGTTGTAAAACGTTTCAGTTCAAGGATTGGTCTGTTTCCTCCCGGGTAGTGTGGCCTAGAGGGGGCGCTCTCGCCCCACAGTTAGGAGGCTGTGAGTTCGATCCTAGGTAGAGCCAGATATTTTTCTCTCTAGGCACAATTGAGACTGTATCTGCCGAACAAAACTCCCCCCTGATGACAGGAGAGGCATCCGGCCAGTAAAATACTCTGCTAGCTCCATTCAGTTACCCAGACTCCACCCCGCAAGCCATTATGGGGTCGCTAAAAGGAGCCGACTGCTCAGTTTCCCCCTGATCTTTGCTTTATTTTATTTTATTCTTTATTTATTTGCTAAACATATACGGCAAATGTTTACGCCTGGTTTCTAACAAAAAATCACGCCTGCTAGCAAAAGATGGGTTTGATTAACGACCGGGGGGGTTTTCACTTAATGACCGGGGCTTTTGCCTAAAGACCCCCACAAAAAGGAGAAGATTAAAATCTGTTATGGTCACGGGGTGACTCCTTTGGGCACTTACAACTGGCAAGCTCAGTGACCGTCGTAAGCAGAGGACTGCCTGTGTGGATCCCTCTCAGGTGGGGGTGACCCTGAGGAGGACGTTTGCACAGGCTTAAGATATGGCAAACTCACATCTTTACACTGAGTAGGGACCTGGTGGCCGCCTGCAGATCCCTGGCGAGTTGTGTTTGCTTCTCCCTGCGGGGGAAAAAGAAAAAGAGATTGACCTATTTTATTTTATTTTGGAACGTTTTGGAAGCTCGGAACCAACTTCCAGGGGAGGGAATAGGGGAGACAACAGCAACTGAGTTTAAACATTCAGAAGAAGTTGGAAATACTAGTCTTCCTCACAGCAAAAGATGATGGGGTTGGAGCCCCAAAAATTAAAGGGGAGAATAAAGACATGGAAGATAAAGACAAGACAACAGATGAATTTATTAATGGAGCAAATGTGGGTGAAAGTGGAAAGAAGGGAATATGGAAAAGGGAATTCGACGAATTGGAGCCCTACCCCAGATTCCAAGATACAGAAGAAGAAAAAAAAAGGTAATGATGATGGACTTAAGAAGAGACATTTTTTCAGAAGCAAAATTGACAACCAAAGACAAGCTAATTTTAGTAGCAACTGGAGGGCAACGAGATTACCTGAGAGATCCTTCAAGCAACAAAGTACAGAGAGAAGTCTATAAAAACCTTATAAAGGAGATAAAAAGAAGACTGATACCACAATTGGCAAGAGAGATAAGACTGTTTTGTTACTGGAAAGATACAGGTTGACGATGAAAGTTGATAATAAAAAAATCAGTTGATTTTTGGTGATCAATAAGTAGGAATTTAGTAACTCCTAGATTGTTTTAGATTGTTATTAAATGTTTATTCGTTAACAAATAATTAACTATAATAACAATAATGAAATGATAATGGATACAGCTTAATGATATATACATGTACTGGCAAAATAGTAGAAGAAATTTGGATATAATAGTAGAAATAGAAGTAGAAATAGAAATAGAAGAAATTTTGATATAAATTGCAAATTGTGACCTGGGAAAAAGACTTATAAATCTTATTAACAAATTTTCGTTTAGATCTTGTTATAAAGGTGTAAAGTTTTTTTTTGGGGGGGGGGAGTCTGACGAGAGGAGATGGGACATAAATAGGAAATGATTTTTAGCCAATTATAATAACAACAAGGAAATGTCAATGGACATTGTTTAATAATATATACATGCTATGGTATTGGCAAAAGTAACTTGGCTATAAATTCTAAACAGTGAGTTGGGGGGGAAAGGTTTTGAAACTTTATTAATTGACTTTTACTTAAAAGATGGCATAAAGGTGTAATGCTATTGGAGGGTTTTTTGAAATAGCTAATGAATGCCATCATGTGGTTGTGTCTTTAAGTCTGAATGATTCGAAGGTAAAAGCACGTTCAAATAATTGCAGTCAAATGAGAATTGTGGTACGTTGACAGTAAGATATACAAAGATTTTTGATTTAAGGTATATAATCTAATATGAACTATAAGAAATGACGGTGGAAGAAATGCACGAAAGTTACCTGTAACCAATCGACACGCTTTCTGCAAGATGTAATGAAGGGTGATTCTTTTTTTGTGTGTGTGTTTCTTTTTTATATTTTTTTTTGTTTTGTTACATAGACAACATGTACACACAACAATAGAAAAAGAAAAAGAAAAAAGAAAAAAAACACACAAAAGAAAAAAACAACAAAGCCCATCATCACATACAGCGTGTCGTTTGGTTACAGGTGTTTTAACATTTATCATTCTTATACATTTATTATTCCATTTAATAGGTTATAATTTAGTATCGTTTCTTATTCCCCTACCTGTGGCAATCCATCCCAACTACATTTCCCCCCCCCCCACACACACACCGTATCTCTCTGTTATATATTTAATACACACAACAATAAAATAAAATAAAAACACAAAAAGAAAAAAAAAACCATCATCACATGCAGCATGTCGTTTGGTTACAAGTGTTTTAACATCCACATCCTCGAATAATATTTACCATCTCAGACTTTTCATCTAGTATAACTAAAAACCTCATTTTCATTCTACAATATATATTCAGTTACCATTAGTATTATTTTTTTTCCAGAAAATATACTTGTGTTCATTATTATCCTTGTACTTCATACCTTCAAACAGAGATCTTATGCCTTCATTTTTCAACAAAACGTCACTACATACATACATACATACATACATACATACATACATACATACATACATACATACCAGTTTTCAATTATTCCCTTATTAAAATTGTTTATCAGCAGCAAAATATCATTATAATACGTTCTTAACATTATACATTATATCACCAGACCTCTATTAAATATACGTAAAATCATTATTATCCTTATCCTTTTTAAAGCAAAAAGATTCTAAAATATTCAATTCATTGATATATTAATTTTTCATTGTATCATTGTTAGATTATTTCACAGCATAGTTGTATCATCCTTTAACTTCTTCAATTAAAGCATAAGTATATCATTTTTCATTTCCAAGGTTTTTTTTCCCCCTAGCCACCGATAAAACAAATCCCATATCTTATAAAATTGCTCATCCTCTTGCTCTCTAATTTCAAGTGTCAATTTACTCATTTCAGCTCATTTTTGTGTGTTTTTGTCGTGAACCGTCAAAACCGCGTTCCACAAAAGCGCGGTCGACAAAATCGCGTATGTGATGTCATCACAGCGCGACGAAAAAGATCGAAAAATTGAAATAAAAATTAAATTACAGCAAGCCGATTCACATAAAGGTAAGCGTTAGGTTAAGGGTTAGGGTTAGGGTTAGGGTTAGGTTAAGGGTTAGGGTTAGGTTTAGAGCGTTAGCGTTACGTTTAGCGTTAGGTTAAGGGTTAGCGTTAGGTTTTTCGTTAGGTTAAGGGTTAGGTTTAGGGTTAGGTTTAGGGTTAGGTTTGGGGGGGTTAGGGTAAGGTTTTCGCTTTATTTTTACATTTTTCGATCTTTTTCGTCGTGCTGTGATGACGTCACATACGCGCTTTCGTCGACCGCGATTTTGTCGTCCGCGGTTTTGTGGTGGAACCGTTTTTGTTCAATTAAAATTTAAAAAAAACTTTTCAAAACAAAAAGAGAGAAATGTCTGCAAGAAAGCAACTCAGCTTGGAGAGCACCTAGGTAGCCCCTCCGGGTCTTCAAAGAGCCCCCCATATCTGACTGAGCTCCAGAACCCCCTTCTCACCTTTCGATTCTCTCGTTCTCCTGCTGGGCCGAGGCCACCTTCCCCTGGAGGACTTGTAGGAGTAGCTGGTCCCCCTTCTCCTGCGCCTGGCGAAATGCCCCGTCCTGCTGCTGGAAATGCCTCTGCAGAGAATCGTACTGGGATTTCTGGGTGCCGTTCCTGCCCCGTAGCTCCTCCGCCTGGTTTTGCAGCTGGCAGCGCCAGGCCTGCACAGCCGAAAGTTGGCAGCTCAGGACGGCCAGCCTGAAATAAGAGAAACGGGGGACATGTTGGCTTCCTCCCAAATCTCACCTTCAGGGCAATAAAACGGTGGTATGTCCGGATTTCTTCGATTTATTTGATCCCCTTCTGCCTCCGAGCGTGCCTTTTATGACTTGATATCAGTGTTTCTCAACCTTGGCCAACTTGAAGTCCGGTGGACTTCAACTCCCAGAATCCCCCAGCCAGCACAACTGTCCACCGGACTTCAAGTTGGCCAAGGTTGAGAAACACTGCTTTATATAATAAGTCACTCAAGGTGGTGCTTGTACCCAATTCTCCTTCCTCCTGTTTCCCCAACGACAACCCTGCGAGGACAGTTGGGCTGAGAGTGGGAGATGGATGGGCCCAAAGTCATTCAGCCGGCTTTCATGCCTTAGGCGGGACTAGAACTCCCAGTCTCCTGGTGATTGGCCCAAAGTTACCCAACCGGCTTTCATGCCTAAGACGGGACTAGAACTCCCAGTCTCCTGGTGTCTGGCCCAAAGTCCCCCAGCTGCCTTTCATGCCTAAGGACGGACTAGAACTCCCAGTCTCCTGGTGACTGGCCCAAAGTCACCCAGCTGGCTTTCATGCCTAAGGCGGGATTAGAACTCCCAGTCTCCTGGTGATTGGCCCAAAGTCACCCAACCGGCTTTCATGCCTAAGACAGGACTAGAACTCCCAGTCTCCTGATGATTGGCCCAAAGTCTCCCAGCTGGCTTTCATGCCTCAGGTGGGACTAGAACTCCCAGTCTCCTGGTGATTGGCCCAAAGTCACCCAGCTGGCTTTCATGCCTAAGGCGGGATTAGAACTCCCAGTCTCCTGGTGATTGGCCCAAAGTCACCCAACCGGCTTTCATGCCTAAGACAGGACTAGAACTCCCAGTCTCCTGATGATTGGCCCAAAGTCTCCCAGCTGGCTTTCATGCCTCAGGTGGGACTAGAACTCCCAGTCTCCTGATGATTGGCTCAAAGTCTCCCAGCTGGCTTTCATGCCTCAGGTGGGACTAGAACTCCCAGTCTCCTGGTGATTGGCCCAAAGTTACCCAACCGGCTTTCATGCCTAAGACGGGACTAGAACTCCCAGTCTCCTGGTGACTGGCCCAAAGTCCCCCAGCTGCCTTTCATGCCTAAGGACGGACTAGAACTCCCAGTCTCCTGGTGACTGGCCCAAAGTCACCCAGCTGGCTTTCATGCCTAAGGCGGGATTAGAACTCCCAGTCTCCTGGTGATTGGCCCAAAGTCACCCAACCGGCTTTCATGCCTAAGACAGGACTAGAACTCCCAGTCTCCTGATGATTGGCCCAAAGTCTCCCAGCTGGCTTTCATGCCTCAGGTGGGACTAGAACTCCCAGTCTCCTGGTGATTGGCCCAAAGTCACCCAGCTGGCTTTCATGCCTAAGGCGGGATTAGAACTCCCAGTCTCCTGGTGATTGGCCCAAAGTCACCCAACCGGCTTTCATGCCTAAGACAGGACTAGAACTCCCAGTCTCCTGATGATTGGCCCAAAGTCTCCCAGCTGGCTTTCATGCCTCAGGTGGGACTAGAACTCCCAGTCTCCTGATGATTGGCCCAAAGTCTCCCAGCTGGCTTTCATGCCTCAGGTGGGACTAGAACTCCCAGTCTCCTGGTGATTGGCCCAAAGTCACCCAGCTGGCTTTCATGCCTAAGGCGGGACTAGAACTCCCAGTCTCCTGGTGATTGGCCCAAAGTCACCCAGCTGACTTTCATGCCTAAAGGCGGGACTAGAACTCCCAGTCTCCTGGTGATTGGCCCAAAGTCACCCAGCTGACTTTCATGCCTAAAGGCAGGACTAGAATTCACACCCTCCTAGTGTCCAGGCCAGCACCGTAACCCCCTACACCCAGCTGAAAGTCAGTTGGGTGTCTGAGCCAATCACCAGGAGACGGTGAATTCTAGCCCCACCTTAGCATGAAAGCCAGGAGAGCCGGCTGGGGAATTCTGGGAGCTGAAGTCCACACATCTTAAAAGCTGCCACAGTTGGGGCTCACAGGTAAAGCATGCCGAGGATCACCCTTTGACACCCCCCACCCCCTCCGGCAAGAGCCCAGCTCTCAAATAGCCCCGTCCTCCTTCCATCTGGGGCAAGAGATCCAGGCTGCACCTAGAGAGAGAGAGAGACCCCCTTACCTGCCCTCCTGGTCCCCCAGTGCTGCATCCTTCGCTTGGAGCAACTGGTTCAATTCATACACCTCGTAGGCCATCTGCAAAGCAGGGAGAGGCGTCGTTCAGGCAGGGGTGGGATCCTCCCACTTTAACAACCGGTTCTCTCTGTGCGCGATTGACCAAAACTTACCTTCCATGGGACTTCCTGGTGAGTAACACGGCTGAGGTGCGGCAATCCGCTCTGCTGCGCTAATCAGCTGAGAGGATATAAGTAAGTAAAGCGCCAAGGGCAGGTGGGAGGGCCAACCTAATCGTTGGAGCTACCGGTTTGGTCTAAGCTGATCGTCGGAGCTACCGGTTCGCTCCGACGATCAGCTGAGAACGAACTGGTAGCTCCAACGATCAGGTTGGCCCGCCCGCCTGCCCTTGGCGCTAGTTTGTTCTCAGCTGATCGTTGGAGCTACCAGTTCGCTCTCAGCTGATTGTCGGAGCTACCAGTTCGCTATCAGCTGATCGTAGGAGCAAACTGGTTTGCTCTCAGCTGATTGTCGGAGCTACCGGTTTGCTCTCAGCTGATCGTCAGAGCTACCAGTTTGCTCTCAGCTGATCGTAGGAGCGAACTGGTTTGCTCT
This sequence comes from Thamnophis sirtalis, assembly GCF_051295495.1. Lineage (NCBI taxonomy): Eukaryota > Metazoa > Chordata > Lepidosauria > Squamata > Natricidae > Thamnophis > Thamnophis sirtalis. The sequence continues at coordinate 1,757,661 of NW_028261388.1, read as the reverse complement.
CAGCTGATCGTCAGAGCTACCGGTTCGCTCTCAGCTGATCGTAGGAGCAAACTGGTTTGCTCTCAGCTGATTGTCGGAGCTACCAGTTCGCTCTCAGCTGATCGTAGGAGCGAACTGGTTTGCTCTCAGCTGATCGTCAGAGCTACCAGTTTGCTCTCAGCTGATCGTAGGAGTGAACTGGTTTGCTCTCAGCTGATCGTCAGAGCTACCGGTTCACTCTCAGCTGATCGTAAGAGCGAACTGGTTCGCTCTCAGCTGATTGTCGGAGCTACCAGTTCGCTATCAGCTGATCGTAGGAGCAAACTGGTTTGCTCTCAGCTGATTGTCGGAGCTACCGGTTTGCTCTCAGCTGATCGTCAGAGCTACCAGTTTGCTCTCAGCTGATCGTAGGAGCGAACTGGTTTGCTCTCAGCTGATCGTCAGAGCTACCGGTTCGCTCTCAGCTGATCGTAGGAGCGAACTGGTTTGCTCTCAGCTGATCGTCAGAGCTACCAGTTCGCTCTCAGCTGATCGTAGGAGCGAACTGGTTTGCTCTCAGCTGATCGTCAGAGCTACCAGTTTGCTCTCAGCTGATCGTAGGAGTGAACTGGTTTGCTCTCAGCTGATCGTCAGAGCTACCGGTTCACTCTCAGCTGATCGTAAGAGCGAACTGGTTTGCTCTCAGCTGATCGTCAGAGCTACCGGTTCACTCTCAGCTGATCGTAAGAGCGAACTGGTTTGCTCTCAGCTGATTGTCGGAGCTACCGTTTCGCTCTCAGAGTGGTGTGACCCCTTCCTGACGAGCAAAGTCAGGTGAACTAGAAGCTAATTTTACACCTGGTTCATCAAACCGGAAGTTGCAAGGGCTGGCTGGCCCCTCCCCTCCCAGGAGTCCCCACGCAGCCCGTTTTGGGGAAGTGGCTACTTTAACAGCCGTGGCGATTCACTTAACGACTGGGGCAAGAAAGGTTGTAAGACGGGGCCAAACTGACTATGCAACTGTCTCCCTTGGCCACAGAGGTTTGGGGCTCAATTTTGGTCGTAAGCTGAGGACCAAGGCTACCGGTACATTGTGCCAGGCAAGAAAGCTGGACCGCTTCGGCTTCTCCAGATGCCACAATAGCAATAGCAATAGCAGTAGACTTATATACCGCTTCATAGGCCTTTCAGCCCTCTCTAAGCGGTTTACAGAGAGTCAGCATATTGCCCCCAACAATCTGGGTCCTCATTTTACCCACCTCGGAAGGATGGAAGGCTGAGTCAACCCTGAGCCGGTGAGATTTGAACAGCCGAACTGCTGATCTAGCAGTAGCCTGCAGTGCTGCATTTAACCACTGCGCCACCTTCTCCAGATCTTCTTCCACCAGCCCTACCGTTGGTCCCGCGAGGTTCTCCTGCCCAAAGACCCAGGTTCGAAGCTTACCTCCCCATTGGCCGTCTCCAACTCCAAGAGGCTGGCTTCATGACGATTCTGAAGGCACGTCAACACCGTTGAAGGATCCCAAACTGTGTCGGGATCGACGCAAGCGGAAGACGGGTGGTTGGGGCTGCAGGCAAATGGCATTCTTGGTTAGAAACCAGAAACCTTAATCTAGAAAGAGGAACTTTGAGAGAGAGAGTGAAACTGACCGGAAGCTAGCCTGCAGTTGCCCAGGGCGTCCTGTCACAAATGCATCTGACCCGATCGGATATGTGGTCGGATAACAGAATAACAACGTTGGAGGGGACCTTGGAGGTCCTCTAGTCCAACCCCTGCTCAGGCAGGAAGCCCCCGTAACATTTCAGACGAAGGACTGTCTTTGACCTTCTCTTGGTTCAAAAGTTTTATTTCTTTTAAAACAAACATTTCATCATTCCTCAATCAGTGAGACATCGGAGTACAATTTTTTGTGTGTCAAAATAGTTCTAGTTTACCACCAAATTCTTGTCTAGCCTGATGTGTACCCCTCCCTCCCTCCCCCCTCCCCCCCTCCTCCTCCCCCCCCCGACTTCCCAGAACCTGTACACTGTATGGATTTCTAACAAACACAGTCTAAAATCTATTGAGAAAAAAGAAATAAAGAAATTAATGACATCTCTACATCTCTACATTGACCTAGCTTCTTCTTGCTGAGCTAACTTTAAACAATTTAAATCATTTCTGATCTTAAGCATAGGCTAACTGGAATTTCTTAGTCCCGTATTTATTTTGTATATAGTCAATCCATTTTTTCCAGTCTCATTTATATCTCTCATTTGAGTGGTCTTTAAGATATGCCGATATTTTAGCCATCTCGGCTAAGTTTGTTACTTTCAATGTCCATTCTTGGATTGTAGGCAAGTCTTCCTTCTTCCAATATTGCGCCACCAACAGTCTTGCTGCCGTTATTAGGTGCAGAATCAAATTAGTCTCTACCACTGTAAAGTCAGTACATATACCTAGTAAGAATAACTGAGGAGTAAACTTTATCCTTCTTTTGAAGATATTTTGCATAATCCACCCTATTTTTATCCAGAATGCCTTAACCTTTTGGCAGGTCCACCATATATGATAATATGTAGCATCGAGAGAACCACACCGCCAACATTTAGGCTGTACCTTCGGATACATAGAAGCCAGCTTTTTAGGATCTAATCTTTGACCTTCTCTTAAAAGCCTCCAGGGATGGAGCATCCGCAGCTTCTGGTGGCAAGCAGTTCCGCTGCCTAAATTAACGGAATGACACGGAGGTTGTTTGGAAAGTAGGATTTGCCTTACCTGGGCCTGAGCCAGATCTGACCACAATGTGGCCTACCAGCAACGAAGGGGAAGAAAAAGAACAAAAAACTTATCAAGGAAGCCCCCAGAACGGATGTCCATCCCAGGCCTTCCCCAAATCTCCAAAAATACTCTGCAAGAGCTCTTTTTTAATAGCAATAGCAGTTAGACTTATATACCGCTTCATAGGGCTTTCAGCCCTCTCTAAGCGGTTTACAGAGTCAGCATATCGCCCCCACAGTCTGGGTCCTCATTTCACCCACCTCGGAAGGATGGAAGGCTGAGTCAACCTTGAGCCTGGTGAGATTCGAACAGCCGAACTGCAGATAGCAGTCAGCTGAAGTGGCCTGCAGTGCTGCACTCTACCCACTGCGCCACCTTGGATGACCTCCACGGACAGACAACGGAGAGGGCAATAAACCCCCTCCCATCCATTGCAGGCACATCGGAAAGGCTCAGCAGGATCTTCGAACAACACAACACATGTACATGCTTCAAACCCAAGAGCCGAGGTGGCGCAGTGGCTAGGGTGCAGTACTGCAGGCCACTTCAGCTGACTGCTAGTTCTGCAGTTCGGCGGTTCAAATCTCACCGGCTCAAGGTTGACTCAGCCTTCCATCCTTCCGAGGAGGGTGAAATGAGGACTCGGATTGTTGTTGGGGGCGATATGCCGACTCTGTAAACCGCTTAGAGAGGGCTGAAAGGCCTATGAAGCGGTATATAAGTCTAACTGCTATTGCTACTACGCTAAGGCAGACGCTTGCCCGCCCCAAGGATAAAACAGCCAGATACCAACTGAGCAAGGTGGTATAAGCAGTGAGGCATGTGAAGATCTGTGCATTGGGGAAACAAAACAGCCACTTGGCATCTACATGGCACGACATAGGAGAAGAAACCCATCAGGACGAGATTCAGCCGTCCATCTGCATTCAAAAGACAAAGGCTGCTCTTTTGAAGACAGCAAAGTCCACATTTTGGACAGAGAGGACGGCTGGTTTGAAAGAGGGGCCAAGAGAGGCCATCTAGGCCCCAATTGAACAGCCCCTCTGCCAAGAGATGGGGAGGGACACGACATCATCTATCTCCAGTTACAACACAGTCCTTTCAAGCAACTCCGAGAAGGCCCCACACCCATTTGCACCACTCAGGGGACCCTTAAGGACAAAGACAAACCTCCGAGTGGCCTCAAGGACCCTCTCAAAGGAGGCAAATGTCCAGCTTTCTGCAAGGAGTATCAATCCTTCCCTTCCCCACCATCCAGTCAGAGCTGAAGAAGCTTCTGGGATGAGAAGCGAAAGGTCTTCGAAAGAAAAAACAAGGAAGTCCATTTGCCTCCTGAAAAAAGCACCTTTGGGACAACCTGGATGACGGAGAATCTCTACAGACTTGGAGCTACACAATTTGGGGTGAAGACCCTTGGAATGGGGTGGGAGCAGGAATGGATTTACAGAGAGAGAAATTGCAGACTACAGGAATCTTTTGCACCACTCAGGTGACTCTGAGGACACAGATAAAACCTCCAAGTGGCCTCAAGGACCCTCTCAAAGGATGCAAATGACCAGCTGTCTGCAAGGAGCATCAATCCTTCCACTCCTCACCCTCCAGTCAGAGCTGAAGATGCTTCTTGGAGGAGAAGAGAAACGTCTTCAAAAGAAAAAAACCAGAAAGTCCAGTTGCCTCTTGGGAAAATAAAAATAGCACGATCTAGGGAAGGATGGAAGAAAGCAATGGAAGAAAGGAAGGGAAGGAGGGAGGGAGGGAGGGAAGGGGCAGAGTTACTGGCTGCAGCTGCTCCCTGTAGAAACTGCAGAATGGATCAGGGCAACTCAAAGGATGAGCAGCTGATGCAAAACTGGCACATCAAGGGACCCACGGCAGCCCTCCTTCCTGCTGGCATTGGGAGCGGCCCATTCAGCCAAGGAGGGCAGGGCCCTTCCGTGAAATCCATTCGGGTCATGCTCCTGGCACGAGGCGTCCCTGCCCACACGAAACCATGCTGGATTTTCTGCAGCTCGCCTGCTCCATCCCCAACCCTTCTCCCCTTCTCAGATAATTTACACCTGCTTAGCTCCCCAATTCAACTGCAGGAATTTGCACACGCTCCCTATCCCAATGGCTTCGCCCGAAATGGAGTTACTAGTCCTCATGACGTTTGCTTGCTTGCTTGTTTATTTATCTTTCTAGCTCTTCTCCTACAGAGAACTCCGTCTGTGGTTCTCTGAAGTGGCGGGAGAATCGCACTTGTGGCGAGACGGGCGACAAACCAATTCAATAAGTTAAAACCGAGGACAAAACAAAGACAGCCTAAATTTTTGGTTACCTGCAAGAGGGACCCCCCATCTGATGATCCCCAGAGGGGGCCTGGAAAGGCACAGAAAGATCAGCCAAGTTGGATTTTTCTAGCACCTTGGTATCTGTAAGACAGGAAAGAAAACATCAGCTATGAGAACCAAGAGAAAAGTAACGATTATTATTATTATACAGTTGTATCACAGCGGCCAGTTGTTTTGCTGGATTTGGCATTGGTTACTAGTCGGGCCCCACCCAGGGGCCTAGGACGTCGTAACGTATTTTCGTAATATGCGTGCAGATCCAAGCATTGCGGCTTTTTGCATTTGACTGATGGTGATTTTGTCAATTTTTAACTGTTTTAAATGTAAATCCAGTGCTTTTGGAATAGCACCCAGTGTGCCGATTGCCACTGGAATTACCACTATTATAGAATTGTATCACAGCGGCCAGTTGTTTCGCCGGATTTGGCATTGGTTACTAGTCGGGCCCCACCCAGGGGCCTAGGACGTCGTAACGTATTTTCGTAATATGCGTGTAGATCCAAGCAGTGCGGCTTTTTGCATTTGACTGATGGTGATTTTGTCAATTTTTAACTGTTTTAAATGTAATTCCAGTGCTTTTGGAATAGCACCCAGTGTGCCAATTACCACTGGAATTATCACTGCTGGTTTGTGCCACAGTCGTTGAATTTCGATTTTTAAGTCCTGGTATCTTGCGATTTTTTCTTGTTCCTTCTCGGCGACCCTGCTATCACCTGGTATTGCGATGTCTATGATTGTGACCTTATTTTTCTCAACCAGTGTGATGTCTGGTGTATTATGCGCCAGTATTTTGTCGGTTTGTATACGGAAATCCCACAAGATCTTGACCATCTGATTTTTGGTGACTTTTTCAGGCTGATGTTCCCACCAGTTTGTTGCTGTTTTAATATTATAATTTTTGCACAAATTCCAATGGATCATTTGTGCTACTGAATTGTGCCGCAATTTATAATCAGTCTGCGCGATTTTTTTACAGCAGCTGAGTATGTGATCAACAGTTTCATCAGCTTCTTTGCAAAGTCTGCATTTGGCATCATCAGAGGATTTTTCGATTTTGGCCTTAATGGCATTTGTGCGGATAGCTTGTTCTTGCGCAGCCAGGATTAGTGACTCTGTTTCTTTCTTTAATGTACCTGTTGTTAACCATAACCAAGTTTGTTCACTGTCCATTTTATCTTTTATTCTTTCCAGAAATTGACCATGCAGTGCTTTGTTCTGCCAACTCTCCATTCTTGATTTTATCACATCTTTTCTGTATTCTTGTTTTGTCTGTTGGGCCTTCAGTAGATTTTTGTTCTTTACTTCGATTAATAGATGTTCTTGACTTTCTTTTAAATAATCAGCCAGTGCATGTTTTTCCTCTTCAACTGTTTGCTTCACTTGTAATAATCCTCTGCCACCTTATTATTATTATTATTATTCCAGGGAACCAGTTTATTATGCCTTGGTAAGGCCACACTTGGAATACGGCATCCAGTTTTGGTCGCTACGATGTAGAAAAGATGTGGAGACTCTAGAAAGAGTGCAGAGAAGAGCAACCAAGAGGATTAGGGGACTGGAGGCTAAAACATATGAAGAACGGATGCAGGAACTGGGTATGTCTAGTTTAATGAAAAGAAGGACCAGGGGAGACATGATAGGAGTCTTCCAATATCTCAGGGGTTGCCCCAAAGAAGAGGGAGTCAAACTATTCTCCAAGGCACCTGAGGGCAGAACAAGAAGCAATGGGTGGAAACTAATCAAGGAGAGAAGCAACTTAGAACTGAGGAGGAATTTCCTGACAGTGAGGACAATTAACCAGTGGAACAGAAGTTGCCTCCAGAAGTTATGGGTTCTTCATTACTGGAGATTTTTAAGAAGAAACTGGATAGCCAATTATCTGGAATGGTGCTTGACCAGGGGGTTGGACTAGATGACCTCTGAGGTCTCCTTCAACTCTGGTTTTCCTGGGCCAATCACCAGGGCCAATCACCAGGAGACAGGGAGTTCTAGTTCTGCCTTAAGCATGAATGCCAACGGGGTGACTTTGGGCCAATCACCAGGAGACTGGGAGTTCTAGTCCCGCCTTAAGCATGAATGCCAACTGGGTGACTTTGGGCCAATCACCAGGAGACTGTGAGTTCTAGTTCTGCCTTAAGCATGAATGCCAACTGGGTGACTTTGGGCCAATCATCAGGAGACTGGGAGTTCTAGTCCCGCCTTAAGCATGAATGCCAACTGGGTGACTTTGGGCCAATCACCAGGAGACAGGGAGTTCTAGTTCTGCCTTAAGCATGAATGCCAACTGGGTGACTTTGGGCCAATCACCAGGAGACTGGGAGTTCTAGTCCCGCCTTAAGCATGAATGCCAACTGGGTGACTTTGGGCCAATCACCAGGAGACTGTGAGTTCTAGTTCTGCCTTAAGCATGAATGCCAACTGGGTGACTTTGGGCCAATCACCAGGAGACAGGGAGTTCTAGTTCTGCCTTAAGCGTGAATGCCAACTGGGTGACTTTGGGCCAGTCACCTAGGAAGTGAGCCGTGGCAAAGCACAGCTGAAAACCTTGCCATTCACCAGGCGCCAACACAAAAACCACTTTAGCTGCCGTCCATCAATCCTGAAAAGCCACTCCAGCCGTATCGCTCCATTAAGCGATCAAAGGTAAGTCAAACTTAATTAACCACCGTCGAGAACACGGTAAGAGTTCAGCTGCCTAATGGGCCGGATATAATGACTACAGGATTACACACCTGTTAGTGTCACTGCACGCAAGGGATCCCCGTCTATTGTTGCGTAACCTCCGCAGCCTTTTCCTAAGCGCTGCAAACGGCATCCTCTTGGGGTCAAACTCAAGGGTTGGCTTTGAGTTTGCATCCTTGGGTTTCCTATCATTATGTGAACGGGATCAGCCTTGCTCCTTCTTAAGTGCTTTGCTTTACCTTGTCCTGCCTTTTCTTCAATGGTTTAGAAGGGAACGGAAGGGAATAGAATAGAAGGAATAGAATTGGAATGGAATAAGAATAGGAATAAGAAATGAGAATAGAAGAAAAAATAGGAATAGAATAGAAGGAATAGAGTAGAGTAGAGTAGAATAGAATAGGAGAAAGAATAGAATAGAATAGGAGGAATAGAATAGAATAGGAATGGAATAGGAATAAGAATAGGAATAAGAAATAAGAATTAAGAATAGAATAGAACAAAGAATAGGAATAGGAATAGAATAGGAGAAGGAATAGAGTAGAGTAGGGTAGAATAGAATAGGAGAAAGAATAGAATAGAATAGAATAGGAGAAGGAATAGAATTGGAATGGAATAGGAATAAGAAATAAGAATAGAATAAAGAATAGGAATACAATAGGAGAAGGAATAGAGTAGAGTAGAATAGGAGAAAGAATAGAATAGAAGGAATAGAATAGAATAGAATGGGAATGGAATAGGAATAAGAATAGGAATAAGAAATAAGAACAGAATAAAAATAGGAATACAATAGGAGAAGGAATAGAGTAGAGTAGAATAGAATAGAAGGAATAGAATATAATAGAATTGGAATGGAATAGGAATAAGAATAGGAATAAGAATAGGAATAGAATAGGAGAAGGAATAGAGTAGAGTAGAGTAGAATAGAATAGGAGAAAGAATAGAATAGAAGAAGGAATAGAATAGAATTGGAATGGAATAGGAATAAAAATAGGAATACAATAGGAGAAGTAGGAGTAGAGTAGAATAGGAATGGAATGGAATAGGAATAAGTATAGGAATAAGAAATAAGAATAGAATAGAAGAAAGAATAGGAATAGAATAGGAGAAGGAATAGAGTGGAGTAGAGTAGAATAGGAGAAAGAATAGAATAGAATAGGAGAAATAGAATTGGAATGGAATTGGAATAAGAATAGGAATAAGGAATAAGGAATAAGAATAGAATAGAATAGAATAGAAGAAAGAATAAGAATAGGAATAGAATAGGAGAAGGAATAGAGTAGAATAAAATAGGAGAAAGAATATAATAGAATAGGAGAAGGAATCGAATAGAATTGGAATGGAAATAAGAATACAATAGGAGAAGTAGAGTAGAGTAGAATAGAATAGGAGAAAGAATAGAATAGAAGGAACAGAATAGAATAGAATTGGAATGAAATAGGAATAAGAATAGGAATAAGAATAGGAATAAGAAATAAGAATAGAATAGAACAAAGAATAGGAATAGGAATGGAATAGAACAACAGAGTTGGAAGGGACCTTGGAGGTCTTCTAGTCCAACCCCCTGCTCAGGCAGAAAACCCCATAGAACGTTAGAACAGAACAGAATATTGGCTAATTAATGCAATAATTCAATAGCAGAGTTGGAAGGGACCTTGGAGGTCTTCTAGTCCAACCCCTGCCTGCGCAGGAAGCCCTATACTGTTTCAGATAAATGGCTATCCGACATCTTCTTAAAGACTTCCAGTGTTGGGGCATTCACAACTTCTGGAGGCAACCTCTGTTCCACGGATTAATTGTTCTCACTGTTAGGAAATTTCTCCTCCGTTCTAAGTTGCTTCTCTACTTGGTTAGTTTCCACCCATTGCTTCTTGTTCTGCCCTCGGGTGCTTTGGAGAATAGTTTGACTCCCTCTTCTTTGTGGCAACCCCTGAGATATTGGAAGATGCTATCATGTCTCCCGTAGTCCTTCTTTCTCTTAAACTAGACACACCCAGTTCCTGCAACCGTTCTTCATATGTTTGAGCCTCGTCCCATCTGTGGGGAAAACTTTCCTTCCCCCCCCCTTTAGCCCACAGGAGCACTTTGTTTTTCACAAAAAAAATGAGGATTGCAGAGGATTTGGAGGCCTGCAGAGTGCAAAAACTTCTTTTTTTAAAAAAAAAAAATTACCTCTTCAAAATCTTGGTGCGTCTTATACTCCGATGCGTTTTATAGTCCAAAAAAATACAGTTATTGACTTGTGTGCTGGTTGGATCGCATCAAACTCTTAACACAGTGTTTCTCAACCTTGGCAACTTGAAGATGTCTGGACTTCAACTCCCAGAATTCCCCAGCCAGCATTCGCAGGCTGTTTCTCAACCTTGGCCACTTGAAGATGTCCGGATTTCAACTCCCAGAATTCCCCAGCCAGCATTCGCAGGCTGTTTCTCAACCTTGGCCACTTGAAGATGTCCGGATTTCAACTCCCAGAATTCCCCAGCCAACATTCACTGGCTGTTTCTCAACCTTGGCCACTTGAAGATGTCCGGATTTCAACTCCCAGAATCCCCCAGCCAGCATTCGCAGGCTGTTTCTCAACCTTGGCCACTTGAAGATGTCTGGACTTCAACTCCCAGAATTCCCCAGCCAGCATTCGCAGGCTGTTTCTCAACCTTGGCCACTTGAAGATGTCCGGATTTCAACTCCCAGAATTCCCCAGCCAACATTCACTGGCTGTTTCTCAACCTTGGCCACTTGAAGATGTCCGGATTTCAACTCCCAGAATCCCCCAGCCAGCATTTGCTGGCTGGGGAATTCTGGGAGTTGAAGTCCGGACATCTTCAAGTGGCCAAGGTTGAGAAACACTGCTCTAACACAATCTCATATATATATATATATATTTCCTGCTCCTCTCTTCCAAGCCGACCTTTTAAACTTCACATTACTCAGCAAAAAAGAATTGAGAACGGAATCGTTTCCTGTTTTGCTTTTCAAAGCGTGTGCAGATTGTCCAAAACGGGAACTCTCCGGGGGCTTACAAAGACGCTCACGCATCCTTTTCGTTCTCCCAGAATCACACAATGTTGGCACTCGGGCGAAGGCTGGCTGTTTGTTTTTAGCTCTTGCTCTTGTTTTGTTTTGAGAGTTTATTTGTGTGTTTTCCTTTACGCTCTTGTGAACAGGGGATTTCCTGAGTCAATTGCGTGCATATTAATGCTTTCCCAGCTCCTAATTTCTAATTTTACTATCCGGCCATTGATCAAACGAATCCCATGTTCAAAAGTGTCTTCCTTCCCGTTTTATCTTTCCCGTCCATCTACCCGTTTCTGCACAATCTAATTTTATTTTTATTTTATTACCTCTTTTTCTCTCTCTCGGCGTTTCCTCCTTTTTTCCAATACTGTGCAAATACAATTTAGCTCTTCGTCTTAAGAACGTTTATTATCCTCTTCTTCAAGGAATAGAATCGGAGTAACATAAAATCTTAGATTTTATTAGAGTACAGGGCGTCCTTGACTTACAACCATTCGTTTAGTGACCGTTCGGAGTTGGGACGGCGCTGAGAAAAGGAACTTTTCACACTTACGGCTATTGAAGCATCTGCATGGTCAGGTGGTCAAAATTCAGCCGCCTGGCAACTGACTCGCATTTATGACGGTTCCAGCAATCAAAGTCATAAAATGCTGCAAAGTTTACCGAACAAATCTTTCACTTGGCAACTGACTCGCATTTATGACGGTTCCAGCAATCAAAGTCGTAAAATGGTGCAAAGTCCACCGAACAAATCTTTCACTTGGCAACTGACTCGCATTTATGATGGTTCCAGCAACAAAAGTCGTAAAACGGTGCAAAGTTCACCGAACAAATCTTTCACTTGGCAACTGACTCGCATTTATGACGGTTGCAGTGTCCCGAGGTCACGCGATCCCTTTTTGCCACCTCCTGGTGAGCAAAATCAACGGGGAAGCCAGATTCACTTAACAACCGGCTTACTAAATGAACAGCTGCGGCGATTCACTTAACGACTGAGAAAAGGGAGGTCGTAAAATGGGGCAAAACTCACTGAACAGATGTCTCACTTAGCCACAGGAGTTTTGGGCTCAATGGAGGTCGTACGTCGAAGTCTGCCTGTATAGGGTCCTCGATTTACGACCGTTTAAAGTTACAACGGCACTGAAAAAAAATTGATTTATGATTGGTCCCCCCCACACTGGAGACGGAATACAAAGCTGTTTTTGTGACCGGTTAAATGTCCTTTCTTTTCTTTTCTTTTGCAAAATGGCTTTTTATCCCTCGCTTTGTGTCAAGATAAAACCGTGGCTAATTAAGGATATTTCGGAAAGAACCAGGGAGAGAATCCCAGAGGTTGCAAATCAAAATTTTACTGCATTTCTTAAAATTTGCACGCTGGGAAAAATAAAAGTCAGAAATTAGTTTGAAAAGATAAAACAGGCTCTAAAGAAAACCCTCAAGAGTTTCCAACAGCAACCAAAATAATCACAGCTCTTAGGATTCATCCTCCCTCTGCAGATGGCTCAGGCTGTGTCTTGAATGTTAATTCCTGGCTTTTAAAAAGTGACTTTTTTTTAAAGTTATTTATTCATTTTTGGTTACCTAATAAAACTTCTCTTGTGAACAGGGTGTTGTCCGAATTCCCCCTTTAACGTTCCCACCCAAAAAACATAATTCGTTTTCCATAAGTTTCCAATTTTAGCCGTATTACTTCTATTTTCTAGTTTGTGACATGTGCAAACAGTACAATTTTTCTTTCTCCTTAAAAACAAACCATTTAATCATTTCTTTTCCATCTATTTTCCCTTAAAAAATAGGAATTTCAAATTTCATATAATCAACATAATTATTTCACAGGTTTTAAGTTTCTTCATATAATTCCCACACGTTATGATTTAAAATATTTTGACCTGGTTTACAATACTTCTTTCTGCTGACTCATATCATTCTACTTATTCTCCTATTTCTAATTTTTCTTCTTCTTCTTCTTCTTCTTCTTCTTCTTCTTCTTCTTCTTCTTCTTCTTCTTCTTCTTCTTCTTCTTCTTCTTCTTCTTCTCCTCCTCCTCCTCCTCCTCCTCCTCCTCCTCCTCCTCCTCCTCCTCCTCCCTCTTCCTCTTATATCTTTTCTTCTGTACTTCCCCACTCACTTTTCGATAGATTTTTTTGAGTATCTTTCCCCCAAATTTCTCTTTCCTGTCTCCCCTTATTTCTCTCTTTATTTTTGGCCCCTTCTTTGCCCCCTCCTCCCAATGGCAGGCAGCCTCTGGGGGTGTGCAGAGCGCTTCCCGACCCCTTTCACCGTCTCCCCTCTAGCAACGCCGCCTCTGAGCGCAGTGCAGAGCGCCCTCGAGCCCCCCCCCTTTTTTTTCCTCCCTGTCCTCTGGCAAAGCAGCCTCTGGGAGCGTGCAGAGCGCCCCTCCCGGCCCCTCCAACGTCTCCCCCTGCAGCAATGCAACCTCTCTGGGCGCGTGCAGAGCGCTTCCCGACCCCCTTCACCGTTTTCCCTCCAGCAATGCAACCCCTGAGCGCGTGCAAAGCGCCCCCCCCCCCGAGTCCCTTCCCACCGTTTCCCCCCCCCTCCAGCAATGCAACCCCTGAGCGCGTGCAGAGCGCCGCTCGGCCCCCTTTCCCCTTGCGGGCCATTCACTCACAGGCTTGCACCAGATCCGAGAAGCGCGCCTTCTGCGCCCGGTCGCGCTGCTGCAGCTGCCCGACAATGTGGCTCTTCCAGCAGCGGCGGCGGCGGCACAAGCCTCCCTCGGCCATGGCCGCCTCTGGCGCTGCCCGGAGGTCCGAGCGGGCCCGGGACGGGGAGGAGAGGCGGAGGAAGAGGGAACTCCCCGTGACGTCATCGGGAAAGGGGAGTGGCCAGAACGGGGAAACCCCAGCGCTCGCCGCCTTCGCCAACCTGGCGCCCGCTGCACCTCTCCGCCCCTCTGCAGCTCGTGGGGTGCGTGTGTGTGCGTGTGTGTGTTCCCCTCCTCGGTCCACGAAGCGGGAGGCACTTTTGGGGAGGGGGGGCCAAATGCTGGCCGCCCCCTGCCCCGGCATCCGTGAGCCCGCGGGCGCCCAGAAGGGAGTCTCTACCTGTAACCCCCCCCCCGCCCCTCCCCGCTTCCTTTCGGTCCCTGGGCTCGGCCCTCGACTTCGCCCCGAGCAGGGAGCAGCAGGTGCGCGTTGCGCGTCTCCCAGGAGAGATTTTCCTTGCCGCGATCGTTTGCAATAGCAATAGACTTATATACCGCTTCATAGGGCTTTCAGCCCTCTCTAAGCGGTTTACAGAGTCAGCATATCGCCCCCAACAACAATCCGGGTCCTCATTTCACCCACCTCGGAAGGATGGAAGGCTGAGTCAACCTTGAGCCTAGTGGGATTTGAACAGCCGAACTGCAGAACTGCAGTCAGCTGAAGTAGCCTGCAGTGCTGCATTTAACCACTGCGTTTAACCACTGCGCCACCTCGGCTCATTGATTTGGTCAACAGATCCCGCGTCTTCTGATTTGCAAACGAAACGCATCGATAGAAGAGAAGCTTTGGGGCTCAGGGGTGAAATGTGGGGGTCCTTGGTGGCCTCTGAGCTGGCTGGTTTTCTTGGAGACGTTTCACGACCCAACTAGGGAACATCATCAGTGGTAGAAGGGAGTGGGGTTTATGAAGTGAGCAAAAGGAGGAGGACTGTGGGATCCTGGGAAAGCCTTCTGAGCTAGGTGGCTTTCTTGAAGACGTTTCGCGACCCAACTAGGGAACATCATTAGTGCTGGAGGAGGGGGAGAAGGAGATCTATGGGCCCTTGATCTGCCCTGGGCTGGGTGGTTTTCTTGCAGATGTTTGATGACCCAAATAGAGAAGTTATCAGTGCTGAAAGGGAGTGAGGTTTGCAGAGAGGAGGAGGAGGAGGAGGAGGAGGAATAAGGCATCCTTGGTAGTCTCTGAGCTGGGTGGTTTTCTTGGAGACGTTTCATGACCCAGCTGGGGAACAACATCAGCATTGAAGGAGGAGGAGGAGGAGGAGGTCTAGGGGCCCTTGGTGGTTTTCTTGTACACATTTGGCGACCCAACTAGATAATGTTATCAGTAGTAAAAGGGTTGAGTAATAAAAGGCAGTGAGGTTTGCAGAGAGGAGGAGGAGGAGGAGGAGGAGGAGGGGAAGAGGAAGAAGAGGAGGAGAAGAAGAAGGAGAAGAAGAAGAAGAAGAAGAAGAAGAAGAAGAAGAAGAAGAAGAAGAAGAAGAAGAAGAAGAAGAAGAAGAAGAAGAGGAAGAAGAAGATGATGATAATCAGGCATCTCACCGGCTCAAGGTTGACTCAGCCTTCCATCCTTCCGAGGTGGGTGAAATGAGGATCCGGATTGTTGTTGGGGGCGATATGCTGACTCTGTAAACCGCTTAGAGAGGGCTGAGAGCCCTATGAAGCGGTATATAAGTCTAACTGCTATTGCTAAGACGTAGATCTAAAGTCCCGGGGGGGCGGGGGGGAGGATGAGCAAAGAAACACCCCTCCAGATGTGGCAGCCAAGACTCAAAATCAGGATTGGGTCATTCCTGCTGGCATTCCCTATAATCTTCCCTCCTCTCGTTTTATCTTTATTTATTTCAAGTCCTGGCACTTCTCCATATTCTTCTATTTGTTCTCCTAGTTTCACTCCAGATTCTAGTGGATCTTCCAAAATGAACATGAAATCATCTGCAAATACCCATAATCTGTATTCTTCTTTCTTAATTCTCATCCCCTTTAGCTCTTCATTTTGTCCTGTCTTTCTATTTAATATCTCTTAATGTTAGTACAAATAATAATGGGGATAACGGACATCCTTGTCTGGTGCCTTTCATAATATTAACCTTTCTCTGTCATTTCTCCATTTGCCATTACTTTTGCTACTTTCGTTTATTGTAAAATTGTTTGAATCAAATTCACAAATCTCTCCCCAAAATCTATAGCCTGTAATTGCCCCGTTCACATCGTCAAATGCCTTCTGCGCTTCTAGGAATATCAACGGCATTTGCTTCCCCTCCCCACCTCTGAACCATTTTCAAGATGAACCCCTTGGGCAGGAACTGGGGAAATGGTTTTAGCCAGTTCAGAGGATAAAAAATAAAGCCCTATCAACAAAACGAGGAGGCCACGGGAAAAGAGCATCGGGGCAGAGATGGGCATTTTATTCCGGAGAAGAAAAAAAGAAAATTAATGGAGGCCTGCGGAAAAAACCTGGAGGAAGACAGGAAGGATATAAAAAGGCATTTTAAGCTGATTAATTTAATTCAGCAATGTTAGTTTCCCAGCCCTTGCAAAACTGTCTATTAAACCAGAGGTCTCCAACCTTGGCAACTTTAAGACTTGTGGACTTCAACTCCCAGAGTTCAAAGCTGGCTGAGGAACTCTGGGAGTTGAAGTCCACAAGTCTTAAAGTTGCCGAGTTTGGAGACCACTGTATTAAACTACTAAACCTATTTACAAATTGTTAGCCTGTCATCTGTAAACTATAATAACAACGTAATAGTTAACAGAGAAGATTATATTATATTAATCAGCATTAGGTAAAGGTTCCCCCGCGTATATGTGCTAGTCGTTCCCGACTCTAGGGGGCGGTGCTCATCTCCCTTTCAAAGCCGAAGAGCCAGCGCTGTCCGAAGACATCTCCGTGGTCATGTGGCCGTCATGGCTCAACGCTGAAGGTGCACAGAAACGCTGTTCCCTTCCCACCAAAGGTGGTTCCTGTTTTTCTACTTGCATTTTTTACATGCTTTCGAACTGCTAGGTTGGCAGAAGCTCTGGGAAAAATCACAGGAGCTCCCTCCGTTACACAGCGCCAGGGATTCGAACTGCTGAACTGCCAACCTTTTTGATCAACAAGCTCAGCGTCTTAGACTCATAATCCTCAGCATTATAATCAGCATTATAATAATTATATGTTGTAATATAGTTGCAGAGCCACGCTGAACCACACAGGAGAAAACAAACTCCTAAAACCCCATAACATCCTGATAGTGCATAACATAACATCCTGAGATGTGCCCTACCAATGACGCCCAGGATCTGACCATATATAGACAGAACTTCCCTGAGCAGTAGATGAGAAATTGTACTTTTACAGTAATAATCAGCATTATTATTATTATATTAATCAACATTGATATTATATTACATTACATTATATTATTCAGCATTCAAATAGGAAGGATGTTACATATATATGTGTTTGTTTTTTCTTTTTTTTTTAAGACACAAATTTTTAATGTCTTGTGGGTTTTTTTTTATTATTTTGTCCTTTAAAAAAAACATCTTGGTATTTGGTATTTTAAAATTCTTGGAATAAACATTTTGCATATAATTCTTGAGTTTGTTTCCAAGCTTAGGTGAAGGCCCTGGTTATAATTTCTGGAATGCTGGCTAGGTTGAGGATAAATTATGTTATGATCAGCTTCTCTTCCATGCCCAGGTATTTCATTGCATAAGATTTATTTTCTTCTTTGTCCTTTTTGGCCTTCCCCCCCTCCCCCCACCCTTTTTTTTCTTTTCCCCTTTCCTTCTTGAACCTTTTTTTTTTCTTTTTTCTTTTTTTGTCCTTTTTGGCCTCCCCCCCTTCCCCCACCTTTTTTTTTTCTTCCTCTCTCCCTTGTTTTATTTTGTTGTTCTTTGTTTTTTAAACCCTAGCTTATTGTGGTGCTTATTGAATATATAATAGAGAGATACGGGATGTATAAACTTAGTAGGGATGCACCTGTGATTAAACGACATATTGTATGTGAAGATGGGTTTTCCCTCCCCCCCCTTTTTTTCTCTCCATCCTCTCCCTTTCCCATTGTTGTCTATGTAACAAAAAATAAAAAATAATTTATATTAAAAAAAAAAAGATTAATTTTCTTCTTTACGGAAGCTAAAAGAGCCGAAAACTTGCTGTATGTGCTGCATTTTGATCCCTGTTTTTAATGGGTCTTCGGCCGCTTATCTTCTGTTTTGTATTCTATGGTGGGCGATGGATCCATATGCCAAGCTGAGCGTTAATTGGAAATTTTAACAGTATAAATCACAGACGCCGGTTTCAAACCCATTTACCACGGATGCAGTTTGATGGCAGGCTGTAATTGGCATGTAATTATTGTATGCTAATTGAGCTGGGGATTTCTCCCCCCCTCCCGCCTTGCTGGAAATAGGCGTCATCCGGAAACACCAGCGGGGAAATTTGGCTGTGTTAACTACATTGCTAACAAAACAGAAATGCCCAGGTGGTGCAGTGGTTAGAGTGCAATACTGCAGGCTACTTCAGCTGACTGCTAACTGCAGTTCAGCAGTTCAAATCTCACTGGCTCAAAAGTTGACTCAGCCTTCCATCCTTCCCAGGTGGGTCAAGTGAGGACCCAGATGGTTGGGGGCAAGAGGCTGACTCTGTAAACTGCTCAGAGAGGGCTGGAAAGCACCGTGAAGCGGTATATAAGTCTAAGTGCTATTGCCCTTCCTTCCTTCCTTCCTTCCTTCCATCCATCCATCCATCCATCCATCCATCCATCCATCCATCCATCCATCCTGTAAGACACTGTGAAGCGGTATTGCTCTTCCTTCCTTCCTTCCTTCCTTCCTTCCTTCCTTCCTTCCTTCCTTCCTTCCTTCCTTCCTTCCTTCCTTCCTTCCTTCCTTCCTTCCTTCCTTCAAGACACTGTGAAGCAGTATATAAGTCTAAGTGCTATTGCCCTTCCTTCCTTCCTTCCTTCCTTCCTGTAAGACACTGTGAAGCGGTATATAAGTCTAAATGCTATTGCCCTTCCTTCCTTCCTTCCTTCCTTCCTTCCTTCCTTCCTTCCTTCCTTCCTTCCTTCCTTCAAGACACTGTGAAGCGGTATATAAGTCTAAGTGCTATTGCCTTTCCTTCCTTCCTTCCTTCCTTCCTTCCTTCCTTCCTTCCTTCCTTCCTTCCTTCCTTCCTTCCTTCCTTCAAGACACTGTGAAGCAGTATATAAGTCTAAGTGCTATTGCCCTTCCTTCCTTCCTTCCTTCCTTCCTTCCTTCCTTCCTTCCTTCCTTCCTTCCTTCCTTCCTTCCTTCCTTCCTTCCTTCCTTCAAGACACTGTGAAGCGGTATATAAGTCTAAGTGCTATTGCCTTTCCTTCCTTCCTTCCTTCCTTCCTTCCTTCCTTCCTTCCTTCCTTCCTTCCTTCCTTCCTTCCTTCCTTCCTTCCTGGCGCAGTGGTTAAGAATGCAGTATTGCAGGCTAATTCACTATTCACTATCAGTAGTTCGATCCTGACTTGTCTCCAGGTTGACTCATCCTTCTGTCCTTCCGAGGGGTGGTGGTCAAATTAGGACCCAGATTGTTGGGGGCAAGAGGCTGACTCTGTAAACCACTTAGAGAGGGCTGTAAAAGCACTGTGAAGCGGTATATAAGTCTAAGTGCTAGTGCTATTGTGCTAAGAGAACTTTTGAGGCATTTTGGCCCATTTGGGGGGGGGGGGTATTGGCCCATTTTTTAAGGCTTTTTCCAGCCCATTTGGGGAGCTTTTTTTGGACCATTTTTGAAGCATTTTTGACCCATGGGGGGGTTGACCCATTTTTTAGGCTTTTCCAGCCCATTTTGGGGGCATTTGGGCCTGTTTTTAAGGCTTTTCAGCCCATTTTGGGGACTTTTTGGCCCGTTTTTTAGGCTTTTTTCGGTAGTTTTTTTGGGGGGGGGGAAACAGGCCAAAAAAACCCTCGAAAATGAGCCAAAAAAAGCCTCAAAAACGGGCTGAACAAAGCCCTGAAAAAGGCCAAAAACCAGCCTGAAAACAGGGAGTGTGGAAGCCAAAATATGTTTGGGGCTTCGGCAATATTCGGTGTATAAGACGCAACAGACATTTTCACCCCCTTTTGGGAGACAAAAGAGTGTGCTTCCTAGTCTGAAAAACATGGTAGATTTCAGTTGGTGTTAATGCAATGTGCAATGTTGTGTGGCCGGCATTACAACCTCCTGAAAGATGAAGGGTGATGAAAATCGGAGAGTGGGTTCCTTAAAACACGAGGACGCGATCTTGGAAAAATACATTTGCCGGGAGTTTCCCTGCAGAGGGCACACCGAGACAGCGAGTCGTCGTTTTATTGACCGGATAACTTCTCGTTTTAATTCCTGCTGGAACAAAAACTTGGAAGATGCCAAGAGGAAAAGCCGAAGGAGATCCCGTGCCCCTCAAGGGTTTTGGGGAAGCGATTTCCAGAATGTCAGGTAGACTAAGGTGACCAGATTTTCAGATTGGTAAAGAGGGACACCTTTGACCGGGGGTGGGGTGGGGGGTTTGATTAAAAATTTTATACGGAGCAACAAAAATTTCCATACAATGCAAAAAATAGTATTGTAATGTTTTTTTTATTTCAACATAACTACAATTTACAAATATAAATTGTAACTGTTGCCAAACATCAAAATTTTGATTGTGTGACCATGAGGATGCTGCAACGGTCGCTAAGTGTGAAAATGGTCGCTAAGTGTGAAAAATGGTCATCAGTCACTTTTTTCAATGCCATTGTAACTTCGGTCACTAAGCCCATTATACCACCTTTCTGGCTACAGTTCCTAAGTGAATAACTGCAGCTGATAAGTTAGTAGCATAAGTGAATCTGGTTTGATAGCAATAGCAATAGCAGTAGACTTATCTACCACTTCATAGGGCTTTCAGCCCTCTCTAAGCGGTTTACAGAGAGTCAGCATATTGCCCCCAACACTCCGGGTCCTCATTTTACCCACCTCGGAAGGATGGAAGGCTGAGTCAACCCTGAGCCGGTGGGATTTGAACCGCTGAACTGCTGATCTAGCAGTAGCCTGCAGTGCTGCATTTAACCACTGCGCCACCTCGGCTCTCAATGGGTTTCCCCATTTGACTGTCAAAAGGTGACCCCAGGACACTGAAACCATCATAAATACCAATCTGTTGCCAAACATCAAAATTTTGATCACGTGACCATGAGGATGCTGCAATGGTCGCTAAGTGTGAAAATGGTTGCTAAGTGTGAAAATGGTCATCAGTCACTTTTTTCAACGCCATTGTAACTTTGGTCACTATACCACCTTTCTTGCCACAGTTCTTAAGTGAATCTTAAGTGAAGATGTTATACAGTAGAACCTCTGGTCACGAACGCTTCTGACCAAAATATTCACATCCCCCCCCCCCCGCTGCTGATTTCCCCTTCTGCACCATTTTTTTTGTAAGCGTCAAATTTCCAAAATTAGTGGTTAGACTTATATACCGCTTCATAGGGCTTTCAGGCCCTCTCTAAGCGGTTTACAGAGTCAGCATATTGCCCCCAACAACAATCTGGGTCCTCATTTTACCCACCTCGGAAGGATGGAAGGCTGAGTCAACCCTGAGCCGGTGAGATTTGAACAGCCGAACTGCAGAACTGCAGTCAGCTGAAGTAGCCTGCAGTGCTGCATTTAACCACTGCGCCACCTCGGCTCAATAGGTTTGATTCATGACCAAATCAGTTTGCGACCAAAGTTATGGAACAAATTATGGTTGTGACCAGAGGTTCTACTGTATTCATGCCTTTACATACTCTATATCACCTCAAAATGTTGCACAGCCTTCATAAGTTTCTAATACAGATAAAATTAAATACAACATCAAAACCATAAAAAAGTAAAATTAACCTGGCTGGAAAATCCTATTTCATTTCCTTTTATTTCATTTCCTTTTATTTGTATGCCGCCCTTTTCCCTGGGGGGACTCAGGGCGGCTCACAATTCACTATGCCTGACTTGTTATTATTACTGACACACTTGCTGCAGTATTTGATGGCTAAAAGAAAAAAAAATATTGTTAAAGTGTGTATTATGTTCCCTCCCATGTCTTGTCTGCTGCGTTGATTTTGAATTCATTAAAAGAGCTTATTTTACATCAAATCCCTCTCATATTATTCTCCTATGTTCAATAAACCCTAAGAGACAGCATACTATACATGAAATTCCTGTAACTGTATATTTAGTAAATTGTGGAGCTGAGTTTATCCAATTAACTCAGTTTTTGGACTTGAGTAATCACATACAATAAAGGAAATAAAACTATTTAGAATGAAGTGTAGTTGGCTATTTGTGATTAAGGGTATCATGCAGAAACAATTATAGTTTTGATCAGGAAAATACCCTAAAAAAAAACCTTTTGTTCTTTCAGGGTTTTTTCAAAATGATTTTTCCATGGCACATCATAGTGTTACACATATTGTTTTGAATAAAAAAACAGCAGCTGCACATTTTTAAAAGCCTACATTATTTTAAAATACATTAAAAAAAATAAAAGAAAAAAAAACCACTTACCAGTAGGCAGGAACTCCAAGTCAATCCAGAATGATATAGATGTTAATACAAAGAACTGAGCAAATTAAAATGGTGAAATAGTCCCAGGGAAATATTTTTCAAAGAAAAATAGAAGCCACCATTTTTTCCCCACACGAGCAGACCTCCAAACTCCGTGCCCCTCCCATCCGGGAAATCCAGGAAGGAACAGTTGCTACTACTCTAGGCAGCTCTGTTTCCTGCAGCTCTATGGTACTTGGTCATTTTTTCTTATAAAAGTGAGTAAAAGGGGCGGGGTGGGTCCGTTTTGTTGCTTTAACGTTTTAATATCTTCAATGAAAGTACTGAGACAGAGAGAGGGATTAGACAGGGTGTATTTTGTCTTGCCCCGGTTAGGATTTCTTAAGCAAATCCACTGGGCTTTCAACATGAAGCCAGAAAATCGGGACTTTTTAAAAATGGGCCGGGACATGGGAAAAATTATTATAAAGCGTGATTGTCCCGCTGAAATCGGGACGTCTGGTCACCTTAAGGTAGACGCACGTCAACAGGGAATGCAAATAATGGTCAAAAATAGATTGGGGTGGGGGAGAAACCCCTCACTTTATTTGAAGACTGGAGTGTCCAAGCCAAGAAACAGGATATTTTATGCAACGGCAGAAGATTCCGTGGAAAAAATAAAACTTCAGGAGGGGCTGAGTAGCCTAGGTGGCGAAGGTGACGTCTAATCTGGATTTCCCAGCTCTGGAGGTGGACATGGCACTTTTCAGTTCCGGGCTTTTAACATACGGAACACTTCTCTGATTTTCCAGTGCAATGGCGATTTGGGACTTTTTGAGCCTCCTGGAAGAAGAGCTTCTCATGTCGCTACGCGACCGCTTCACGCCGGTCTTGGAGGATCTGCCTCTCAGGGCTCTCTAGAAGAGACAGAGGGGGGGGGATAGGATTACTATAATTCAGATGTGAGCAACTATGGTCCCTTTAAGATCTGTGGACTTCAACTCCCAGAATTCCTGAGCCAAATATGGTCTCTTTACGACCTGTGAACTTCAACTCCCAGAATTCCTGAGCTAAATATGTCCTCTTTATGACCTGTGGACTTCAACTCCCAGAATTCCTCAGCCAACTATGGTTACTTTAAGACCCATGGACTTCAAGTCCCAGAATTTCTGAGCCAAATATGGTCTCTTTACAATCCATGGACTTCAAGTCTCAGAATTCCTGAGCCAACTATGGTTACTTTAAGACCCATGGACTTCAACTCCCAGAATTCCTGAGCCAAATATGGTCTCTTTACGACCCATGGATTTCAACTCCCAGAATTCCTGAGCCAAATATGGTCTCTTTACGACCCATGGACTTCAAGTCCCAGAACTCCTGAGCCAAATATGGTCCCTTTAAGATCCGTGGACTTCAAGTCCCAGAATTCCTGAGCCAAATATGGTCTCTGTACGACCCATGGACTTCAACTCCCAGAATTCCTGAGCCAAATATGGTCTCTTTACAACCCATGGACTTCAACTCCCAGAATTCCTCAGCCAACTATGGTTACTTTAAGACCCATGGACTTCAACTCCCAGAATTCCTGAGCCAAATATGGTCTCTTTACGACCCATGGACTTCAACTCCCAGAATTCCTGAGCCAACTATGGTTACTTTAAGACCCATGGACTTCAACTCCCAGAATTCCTGAGCCAAATATGGTCTCTTTAAGATCCGGGGACTTCAAGTCCCAGAATTCCTGAGCCAAATATGGCCTCTTTACGACCCATGGACTTCAAGTCCCAGAATTCCTGAGCCAAATATGGCCTCTTTACGACCCATATACTTGAAGTCCCAGAATCGCAGCATTCTGTGCTGTGTCCCAGCATTTTTACTGTGATTCTAAATTTAGGTGAAATGCTTATATTTATATTGCAAGTCCATCTATGATATGCGGTAGGCGGAATAAATGAATAAACATTATTTCTGAGATGGTGGCAGAAGCCTCCCTTCCCCTTGGAAATTCCCAATTATGGCTGTAAGTTAAGTATTACTTGTAAGAACACACTGGTCATCTTCAACTTATGACCACCATTGAGGCCAAAAATTTCTGCGAGAGGCTTGTCCGGTGAGTTTTGGCTCCAGTTTAGGACCTTTCCTGCTCGCCGTTGCTAAGTGAGCACTGCAGTTATTAAATGAGTAATGTGGTTGTTAAGTGAATCGGGCTTCACCCATGGACTTTGCTGATCGGACGGTCGCAAAAGGGGATCACGTGGCCAATGCAACCGTCATAAATACGAGTCAGTTCCCAAGTGTTTGAACTTTGATCATGTGGCCACAGGGAAGCTGCAACAGTCGTAAGTGTGAGAAACGATCCATCCTCTTTTTTTCAGTGCTGTTGGTACTTCAAACGGTCACTGAATGAGCTGTCGTAAGTTGAGAACCACTTGCGCAAGGATTCTCCAGCGTTTGCCTCCAGAAAGGCTTGTCCACGGGGGGGGGGTTGTTGGGGGGGGGAGAGCCCCCCCCAATAAGCGGTTGCTTCTTCCCGTCAACTTACTTTACTGGCTGATTTTTGGGGGCGCCGTTTGGGTATCGCCGCAATCCACTTAATGCTGGAAGGGAAAGAGACGCCGTGAATCTTTCGGGGATCCCAAGCAAGCAAGATGTGAAGGGACCCACCCACCCCAACCTTGCACGCCCAGGATTCGAACGCGGGCCCTCCCGCCACACCCGACTCATATAGACCCCTGTGCCAGGGGGAAGGGCCGTTGACTCACATGGCGTCCACGTGACGCGAGATGTAAACTCCCGCTGCCAGGACGACCAAGCCGATCAGCGTGAAGAGGCCGACGATGACGATGGTGGGCACTGGGGAACGAAAGAAGGAAGGATCCAGAGCAGAAGGGGGGGTTCCGGGCGGTATGGCCCGCTACGGCTGTACTGGGAGCAGCCGGGAGCAGCCGCCACTGGACCGGTACGGTGGAGTGGTTGGCCCCCACTTGCCTGCCCTCGTCCCATAGCTGTTTATCACGCGACTGGCCAATGGTGCACGCCTGCACAGCGCTTACGCGACCTCCGCCGAGCAGCTGGGTGTCACATGGTGGCATGTACATGCGTGCACAGTGCGTGTGCCAACAAGGACGCCTGCCCCCCCCCTTTGCAGCATGCTGGTTGTGGCGGGATCCGGAACCCACCACTGACCCAGGGGTGGGTTCCTATCAGTTCGCACCAGTTCTGCAGAACCGGGAGAGGAAATGGCGACTTGGTCTCCAAAGCGGTAATGACGGTATACTCGTCATGCCCCCCCTCCCCACAATTGGTCCCCTGGTCGCCGCGCCATCTTTCTTTTTTTTACTTTTTAAAAATGCACAGACCTATTTATAGGCAAGTGCGCACTTGTGAGAGGGCGCACAAAATCGTGCATGGACCGAACCGGCAGTAATGGCGAAAGAAACGCACATTTGGGGGGACCCTGAACAGGGCTGGTGAAAGACAGACAATCCCCGTTCTGAGCCAGGCTTCCTTAAAAGGCAAGAAGAGACATCTGGGTCCCGGCAAAACCTCTTTTATTTACACGCCTGTGAATCCCTTTCATTCACAGCCCACAAGGCTTAGCAAACAGCCTTTCCGAGGAATGTTTATCCACACGAACCTTATCTCGTTTGAAGAGCTGCCAGATAGCAAAACCTGGCACAGAGTCTCTTATAATCACAAACAGCATGAAAACCGGTTGGATGAATTTGGGCCGATCACCAGGAGACAGGGAGTTCTAGTCCTGCCTTAGGCATGAAAGCCTGTTGGGTGACTTTGGGCCAATCACCAGGAGACGGTGAGTTCTAGTCCTGCCTTAGGCATGAAAGCTGGTTGAGTGAATTTGGGCTAATCACCAGGAGATGGTGAGTTCTAGTTCCGCTTTAGGTATTAAAACCAGCTGGGTGACTTTGGGCCAGTCACCAGGAGACGGTGAGTTCTAGTTCCGCTTTAGGTATTAAAACCAGCTGGGTGACTTTGGGCCAATCACCAGGAGACGGTGAGTTCTAGTCCCGCCTTAGGCATGAAAGCCAGCTGGGTGACTTTGGGCCAATCACCAGGAGACGGTGGGTTCTAGTCCCGCCTTAGGTATTAAAACCAGCTGGGTGACTTTGGGCCAATCACCAGGAGATGGAGAGTTCTAGTCCCGCCTTAGGTATTAAAACCAGCTGGGTGACTTTGGGCCAATCAACAGCAGACGGTGAGTTCTAGTCCTGCCTTAGCTGATCTGAATGGGATGGGAGACAAAGAAGCAGGAAGAGAAGGGGGAAGGGAGACTGCTTACGCTGATAGGGTGGAGGGGGCCCACTGTCGATGCTCCCCCCATACCCTGGATCGCTGCATAAGGGAGGGGCCCATCCGTAAGAGCAGTGGCAGTTCCGGTTGCTGTTGCAGACCTGGAAACGGAACAAGGAGATGGGCCTGGATTGGCGGGGGTCTTCCATGGCACCACCAGTGGGCATCTAGATCCACTGAGTGGGCGAGGAAGGGTCCCCCAATAAGACGGCAAAGCAGAATAACCTCAGAACAGAGTCGGAAGGGACCTTGGAGGTCTTCTAGTCCAACCCCCTGATCAAGAAAGAAAGCCCCGTATGCTATTTCAGAAAAATGGTTGCCTAATCTGAGAGCAGGAGAAGAAGAAGCAACAAATGGAAAGTCATCAAGGAGAAAAGCAACCGAGAACTAAGGAGAAACTTCCTTACGGTGAGAACAATTAATCAGTGGAACGATCTGCCACAGGAAGTTCTGAATGCTCCAACACTGGGAGTTTTTAACAAAAGATTGGACAACCATTTGTCTGGAATGGTGTAGGGTTTCCTGCCTGAGCAGGGGGTTGGACTAGAAGACCTCCAGGGTCTCTTCAAAAAATTCTATTCTATTTTATTCTATTTTCTATTTTTTTCTATTCTATTTTCTATTCTATTTTCTATTCTATTTTCTATTCTATTTGTTCTATTTTCTATTCTATTCTATTTTCTTTTCTTTTCTATTCTCTATTCTATTCTATTTTCTATTCTATTCTATTTTCTATTCTATTTTCTATTCTATTTTCTACTCTATTTTCTATTCTATTTTCTATTCTATTTTCTATTCTATTTTCTATTCTATTTCCTATTCTTTTCTATTCTATTCTATTCTATTTTCTATTCTATTCTATTTTCTATTCTATTTTCTATTCTATTTTCTATTCTATTTTCTATTCTATTTTCTATTCTATTTTCTATTCTATTTTCTATTCTATTTCCTATTCTTTTCTATTCTATTCTATTCTATTTTCTATTCTATTCTATTTTCTATTCTATTTTCTATTCTATTTTCTATTCTATTTTCTATTCTATTTTCTATTCTATTTTCTATTCTATTTTCTATTCTATTTCCTATTCTTTTCTATTCTATTCTATTCTATTTTCTATTCTATGTTCTATTCTATTTTCTATTCTATTTTCTATTCTATTTTCTATTCTATTTTCTATTCTATTTTCTAGTCTATTTTCTAGTCTATTTTCTAGTCTATTTTCTAGTCTATTTTCTAGTCTATTTTCTAGTCTATTTTCTAGTCTATTTTCTAGTCTATTTTCTAGTCTATTTTCTATTCTCTTCTCCTCTTACTCTTACTCTTACTCTACTCTTAAAAGCTTCCAGTGGGGAAACACCCGCAGCCTGTGGAGGGAGCCCCCATCCCCATTGCCTTGACAGCTACCACTAAGCCAGAGCCAGGAAGCGGGGAATTCTCTCCTAGGACGGGCAATGAGAATTGCTTTGATCCACACTGACATCTTCACTTTTTGGGAGGGGGGGGAGGCACCCTTGAGCATGGCTCATACCCCCGTTTGCCACTTACTCCTCGGTGTCGACACGCGGCGGGATCGCAGTCGAAATCCAGCACCCGCCACATCCACGCAGGATCTATTTAAGCAGATCTAGAAAACAGGAGGCACCGTTGCACCCAAAGTTCGAATTCTTACCACTTGGCAAAAAGTCATTGCTTCAAATGGTCATTAAGCGAACCGCTGTAAGTCGAGGACCCAACGTGGGGCTTGGTCACACTGGCTGTTAAGTGAAGCCGGATTTCCCGTTAACTTTGCTGGTCAGAAGGTCGCGAAAGGGGATCGCGTGACACCACCGCCCCGGGACACTGCTGCGACCGTCATAAATATGAAACAGTTGCCAAGCAGCTGAAGTTCGATGACACGAGCGTGGGGATGTGGCAACAGTCGCTATGTGTGAAAAACGGCCACTAGTTTCCAGTGCTGTTGTGATTCTCAGCCCAAACGCTCCGTATTCACAGGGCGCTTCCAAAAAAGAAATTTGGCATTTGGGATGGGATAAGACAGGAAAAGTGGTGGGATTCAAAAGTTTTTACTACCAGTTTTGTGGGCGTGGCTTGATGGGCGTGGGATGGCTTGGTGGGCGTGGCTTGGCAGGCATGACATGGCTTGGTGGGTGTGGGATGGCTTGGTGGGCATGGCATGGCTTGACGGGCGTGGCTTTGCGGGCATGGAATGGCTTAGTGGGCATGGCATGGTTTGGTGGCCATGGCTTGGCTTGGTGGGCATGGGGTGGTTTGTTGGGCATGGCTTGGTGGGCATGGCAGCGGAAGGATGCTGCAAAATCCCCATTTCCTCCTGATCAGTTGGGACTCGGGAGGCAGAGAAGAGATGGGGGCGAGGCCAGCCAGAGGTGGTATTTACCAGTTCTCTGAACTACTCAAAATCTCCGCTACCAGTTCTCCAGAACTGGTCACAACCATCGGTGGGTTCCTGCCGGCATTAGTGCCGGTTCGACGCGGAAAAAAGTTTGCTCCATGCGCGTGCGCATTTTCACCTAAAGGTCTGGGCATGCACACGTTAGAAAAGGGGGGGGGGAAATAAAATTTTTGCAATGAAGATTGTTCTGCGCATGCGCAGAACCGAAAATCAAGATGGTGCCGACGATGATAGAACCGGTTCAGGGGGCATGGCAGGCCGAGTTACTACCTACTTGGCCAAACCGGTAGGAACCCACTTCTGGTCGGAACCTGTTGGATACCACCTCTGGACAGGACGGAACCAACAAGAACTCTTTTGAAAACTTTTGACAACTCGGAGGAAGGCGTTTGGGGCTTACCTTGTCGGGGCCACAACTCGTTCCATCTCGCACGGCTCCCAGGTCATAGATGTCCTCCCCCAGGTCAAATTCCGTCCCCCAACACAGGGTGCCGTCCACGGGAGTCTGGAGTACCTCTTGTCCGCTCGCGATAGTCGAGATTTTCCCGTTTACACACTGGACTCTCCCACAGAGGACATCCCTGGTCGTAGAGCGAGACAGAGGAACTGAATACCGTGTCGATCTTAAACCTGATTTTTAAAAAAAATTACCGTATTTTTTTGGAGTATAAGCAAGGGGGCGGGGCACACGCATAGGATTATGGGTGTGGCACACCCGTGCACAACCCCCCCCCCTCGCTTTTGGCATGGGAGCCAAAAAAGGTTAGCCATCCCTAAGAGCCGAGGTGGCGCAGTGGTTAGGGGTGCAGTACTGCAGGCCACTTCAGCTGACTATTATCTGCAGTTCAGCGGTTCTAATCTCACCGGCTCAAGGTTGACTCAGCCTTCCATCCTTCTGAGGTGGGTAAAATGAGGACCCGGATTGTTGTTGGGGGAGATATGCTGACTCTGTAAACCGCTTAGAGAGGGCTGAAAGCCCTATGAAGCGGTATATAAGTCTAACTGCTATTGCTATTGCTATCCGTGGGCTATGACAATCCCTGCAGCCTGAAACAGCTGATCGTTGGGAGGCCCTGCTGGAACTGAAACTGAACTGAAACAGGCTGTTTGCTGTTTGCTGCAAGAGGCAAGTCGATAACTATAAATGCCTATCGAATGTTCAGATTATTAGACTTGTTTTTTAAAAGACTGCTTTTAAAACTTTTTAGACGGCTTAACAAAATGAAGAAGCTTTTCAAAATAAATGCTTGATCTGAAGAGAGGCCCAGTGCTATTGTATCTTCGTTTAAATAGCAAAGAATGACGTATACTTCCAGAAGGGCCACATCAATTTTAACAGCATCTGTACGAGTATAATCTGAAACATAACATCACAAACAATGTATGTTGTCTGTATTGTTTGCTGTTTGCTGCAAGGAGGCAAATTGCTGGGGGGCAGATATTTTCCCCCTTGTTTTCCTCCCCAAAAGCTAGGAGCGTCTTAGAAAAATACGGTAGATATAATATCAGAAAAAAATGGATAAACCAAGGGCATATTTAATATTGCACATATTAACAGCAGCAAGGATTTGGGTTTGCTCAGCGTTGGAAAATGAAGAAATGCCACCAGATGAAG
>NW_028261388.1:1676584-1727147 GCF_051295495.1 Thamnophis sirtalis | reverse complement strand
TGTGGAGCTGAGTTTATCCAATTAACTCAGTTTTTGGACTTGAGTAATCACATACAATAAAGGAAATAAAACTATTTAGAATGAAGTGTAGTTGGCTATTTGTGATTAAGGGTATCATGCAGAAACAATTATAGTTTTGATCCGGAAAATACCCTAAAAATACCCTTTTGTTCTTTCAGGGTTTTTTCAAAATGATTTTTCCATGGCACATCATAGTGTTACACATATTGTTTTGAATAAAAAAACAGCAGCTGCACATTTTTAAAAACCTACATTATTTTAAAATACATTAAAAAAAATAAAAGAAAAAAAACCACTTACCAGTAGGCAGGAACTCCAAGTCAATCCAGAATGATATAGATGTTAATACAAAGAACTGAGCAAATTAAAATGGTGAAATAGTCCCAGGGAAATATTTTTCAAAGAAAAATAGAAGCCACCATTTTTTCCCCACACGAGCAGACCTCCAAACTCTGTGCCCCTCCCATCCGGGAAATCCAGGAAGGAACAGTTGCTACTACTCTAGGCCAGTGTTTCTCAACCTTGGCCACTTGAAGATGTCTGGACTTCAACTCCCAGAATTCCCCAGCCAGCATTCGCTGGCTGGGGAATTCTGGGAGTAGAAGTCCAGACATCTTCAAGTAGCCAAGGTTGAGAAACACTGCTCTAGGCAGCTCTGTTTCCTGCAGCTCTATGGTACTTGGTCATTTTTTCTTATAAAAGTGAGTAAAAGGGGCGGGGTGGGTCCGTTTTGTTGCTTTAACGTTTTAATATCTTCAATGAAAGTACTGAGACAGAGAGAGGGATTAGACAGGGTGTATTTTGTCTTGCCCCGGTTAGGATTTCTTAAGCAAATCCACTGGGCTTTCAACATGAAGCCAGAAAATCGGGACTTTTTAAAAATGGGCCGGGACATGGGAAAAATTATTATAAAGCGTGATTGTCCCGCTGAAATCGGGACGTCTGGTCACCTTAAGGTAGACGCACGTCAACAGGGAATGCAAATAATGGTCAAAAATAGATTGGGGTGGGGGAGAAACCCCTCACTTTATTTGAAGACTGGAGTGTCCAAGCCAAGAAACAGGATATTTTATGCAACGGCAGAAGATTCCGTGGAAAAAATAAAACTTCAGGCGGGGCTGAGTAGCCTAGGTGGCGAAGGTGACGTCTAATCTGGATTTCCCAGCTCTGGAGGTGGACATGGCACTTTTCAGTTCCGGGCTTTTAACATACGGAACACTTCTCTGATTTTCCAGTGCAATGGCGATTTGGGACTTTTTGAGCCTCCTGGAAGAAGAGCTTCTCATGTCGCTACGCGACCGCTTCACGCCGGTCTTGGAGGATCTGCCTCTCAGGGCTCTCTAGAAGAGACAGAGGGGGGGGGATAGGATTACTATAATCCAGATGTGAGCAACTATGGTCTCTTTAAGATCTGTGGACTTCAAGTCCCAGAATTCCTGAGCCAAATATGGTCTCTTTATGACCTGTGGACTTCAACTCCCAGAATTCCTCAGCCAACTATGGTCCCTTTAAGATCCGTGGACTTCAACTCCCAGAATTCCTGAGCCAAATATGGTTTCTTTACGACCCATGGACTTCAACTCCCAGAATTCCTCAGCCAAACATGGCCTCTTTATGACCCATGGACTTCAAGTCCAAGAATTCCTCAGCCAACTATGGTTACTTTAAGACCCATGGACTTCAACTCCCAGAATTCCTGAGCCAAATATGGTCTCTTTAAGATCCGTGGACTTCAAGTCCCAGAATTCCTGAGCCAAATATGGTCTCTTTACGACCCATGGACTTCAACTCCCAGAATTCCTGAGCCAAATATGGTTTCTTTACGACCCATGGACTTCAACTCCCAGAATTCCTCAGCCAAACATGGCCTCTTTATGACCCATGGACTTCAAGTCCCAGAATTCCTGAGCCAAATATGGTCTCTTTACGACCCATGGACTTCAACTCCCAGAATTCCTGAGCCAAATATGGTCTCTTTACGACCCATGGACTTCAACTCCCAGAATTCCTGAGCCAAATATGGTTTCTTTACGACCCATGGATTTCAACTCCCAGAATTCCTCAGCCAAACATGGCCTCTTTATGACCCATGGACTTCAAGTCCCAGAATTCCTCAGCCAACTATGGTTACTTTAAGACCCATGGACTTCAACTCCCAGAATTCCTGAGCCAAATATGGTCTCTTTACGACCCATGGACTTCAACTCCCAGAATTCCTGAGCCAAATATGGTTTCTTTACGACCCATGGACTTCAACTCCCAGAATTCCTCAGCTAAATATGGTTTCTTTACGACCCATGGACTTCAACTCCCAGAATTCCTCAGCCAAACATGGCCTCTTTATGACCCATGGACTTCAAGTCCCAGAATTCCTGAGCCAAATATGGTCTCTTTACGACCCATGGACTTCAACTCCCAGAATTCCTGAGCCAAATATGGTCTCTTTACGACCCATGGACTTCAACTCCCAGAATTCCTGAGCCAAATATGGTTTCTTTACGACCCATGGACTTCAACTCCCAGAATTCCTCAGCCAAACATGGCCTCTTTATGACCCATGGACTTCAAGTCCCAGAATTCCTCAGCCAACTATGGTTACTTTAAGACCCATGGACTTCAACTCCCAGAATTCCTGAGCCAAATATGGTCTCTTTAAGATCCGTGGACTTCAAGTCCCAGAATTCCTGAGCCAAATATGGTCTCTTTACGACCCATGGATTTCAAGTCCCAGAATTCCTGAGCCAAATATGGTCTCTTTACGACCCATGGATTTCAACTCCCAGAATTCCTGAGCCAAATATGGTCTCTTTACGACCCATGGACTTCAAGTCCCCGAATTCCTGAGCCAAATATGGTCTCTTTATGACCCATGGACTTCAACTCCCAGAATTCCTGAGCCAAATATGGTCTCTTTACGACCCATGGAATTCAACTCCCAGAATTCCTGAGCCAAATATGGTCTCTTTACGATCCATGGACTTCAACTCCCAGAATTCCTCAGCCAACTATGGTTACTTTAAGACCCATGGACTTCAACTCCCAGAATTCCTGAGCCAAATATGGTCTCTTTACGACCCATGGACTTCAACTCCCAGAATTCCTGAGCCAAATATGGTCTCTTTACGACCCATGGACTTCAAGTCCCAGAATTCCTGAGCCAAATATGGTCTCTTTACGACCCATGGATTTCAACTCCCAGAATTGCAGCATTCTGTGTTGTGTGCCAGCATTTTTACCGTGTTTCTAACTTTAGGTGAAATGCTAATATATATTGCAAGTCCATCTATGATATGCGGTAGGCGGAATAAATGAATAAACATTATTTCTGAGATGGTGGCAGAAGCCTCTCCCCCCTCGGAAATTCCCAATTATGGCTGTAAAGTTAAGTATTACTTGTAAGAACACACTGGTCATATTCAACTTATGACCATCATTGAGGCCAAAATTTCTGCGAGAGGCTTGTTCGGTGAGTTTTTTGCTCCAGTTTAGGACCTTTCCTGCTCGTCGTTGTTAAGTGAGCACTGCAGTTATTAAATGAGTAATGTGGTTGTTAAGTGAATCGGGCTTCACCCATGGGCTTTGCTGATCGGACGGTCGCAAAAGGGGATCACGTGGCCAATGCAAACGTCATAAATACGAGTCAGTTCCCAAGTGTTTGAACTTCGATCGTGTGGCCACAGGGAAGCTGCAACAGTCGTAAGTGTGAGAAACGATCCATCCTCTTTTTTTCAGTGCTGTTGGTACTTCAAACGGTCACTGAATGAACTGTCGTAAGTTGAGAACCACTTGCGCAAGGATTCTCCAGCGTTTGCCTCCAGAAAGGCTTGTCCACGGGGGGGGGGGGGTTTGGGGGGGAGAGCCCCCCCCAATAAGCGGTTGCTTCTTCCCGTCAACTTACTTTACTGGCTGATTTTTGGGGGCGCCGTTTGGGAATCGCCGCAATCCACTTAATGCTGGAAGGGAAAGAGACGCCGTGAATCTTTCGGGGATCCCAAGCAAGCAAGATGTGAAGGGGCCCACCCACCCCAACCTTGCACGCCCAGGATTCGAACGCGGGCCCTCCCGCCACACCCGACTCTTATAGACCCCTGTGCCAGGGGGAAGGGCCGTTGACTCACATGGCGTCCACGTGACGCGAGATGTAAACTCCCGCTGCCAGGACGACCAGGCCGATCAGCGTGAAGAGGCCGACGATGACGATGGTGGGCACTGGGGAACGAAAGAAGGAAGGATCCAGAGCAGAGGGGGTGTGTGTTCCGGGCGGTACGGCCCGCTACGGCTGTACCGGGAGCAGTCGGGAGTAGCCGCCACTGGACCGGTACGGTGAAGTGGTTGGCCCCCACTTGCCTGCCCTCGTCCCAGAGCTGTTTATCACGCGACTGGCCAATGGTGCACGCCTGCACAGCGCTTACGCGACCTCCGCCGAGCAGCTGGGTGTCACATGGTGACATGTACATGCGTGCGCAGTGCGTGTGCCCAACAAGGACGCCCCCCCCTTTGCAGCATGCTGGTTGTGGCAGGATCTGGAACCCACCACTGACCTGGGGGTGGGTTCCTATCAGTTCGCACCAGTTCGGCAGAACCGGGAGAGGAAATGGCGACTTGGTCTCCAAAGCGGTAGTGACGGTATACTCGTCATGCCCCCCCTTCCCACAATTGGTCCCCCGGTCGCCGCGCCATCTTTTTTTTTTTTTACTTTTTAAAAATGCACAGACCTATTTATAGGCAAGTGCGCACTTGTGAGAGGGCGCACAAAATCGTGCATGGACCGAACCGGCAGTAATGGCGAGAGAAACCCACACCTGGGAGAACCCTGAACAGGGCTGGTGAAAGACAGACAATCCCCGTTCTGAGCCAAGGTGGCGCAGTGGGTAGAGTGCAGTACTGCAGGCCACTTCAGCTGACTGCTAGTTCTGCAGTTCGGCAGTTCAAATCTCACCAGCTCAGGGTCGACTCAGCCTTCCATCCTTCCGAGGTGGGTAAAATGAGGACCTGGATTGTTGTTGGGGGCGATATGCCGACTCTGTAAACCGCTTAGAGAGGGCTGAAAGCCCTATGAAGCGGTATATGTCTAACTGCTATTGCTATTGCTATTCCTTAAAAGGCAAGAAGAGACATCTGGGTCCCGGCAAAACCTCTTTTATTTACACGCCTGTGAATCCCTTTCATTCACAGTCCGCAAGGCTTAGCAAACAGCCTTTCCGAGGAATGTTTATCCACACGAACCTTATCTCGTTTGAAGAGCTGCCAGATAGCAAAACCTGGCACAGAGTCTCTTATAATCACAAACAGCATGAAAACCGGTTGGGTGAATTTGGGCCAATCACCAGGAGACGGTGAGTTCTAGTCCCGCCTTAGGCATGAAAGCCAGCTGGGTGACTTTGGGCCAATCACCAGGAGACGGTGAGTTCTAGTCCCGCCTTAGGCATGAAAGCCAGCTGGGTGACTTTGGGCCAATCACCAGGAGACGGTGAGTTCTAGTCCCGCCTTAGGCATGAAAGCCAGCTGGGTGACTTTGGGCCAATCACCAGGAGATGGTGAGTTCTAGTCCTGCCTTAGGCATGAAAGCTGGTTGAGTGAATTTGGGCTAATCACCAGGAGACGGTGAGTTCTAGTCCCACCTTAGCTATTAAAACCAGCTGGGTGACTTTGGGCCAGTCACCAGGAGACGTGAGTTCTAGTCCCACCTTAGCTATTAAAACCAGCTGGGTGACTTTGGGCCAATCACCAGGAGACGGTGAGTTCTAGTCCTGCCTTAGGTATTAAAACCAGCTGGGTGGCCTTGGGCCAATCACCAGGAGACAGTGAGTTCTAGTCCCACCTTAGCTATTAAAACCAGCTGGGTGACTTTGGGCCAATCACCAGGAGACAGTGAGTTCTAGTCCCACCTTAGCTATTAAAACTAGCTGGGTGACTTTGGGCCAATCACCAGGAAACGGTGAGTTCTAGTCCCACCTTAGCTATTAAAACCAGCTGGGTGACTTTGGGCCAATCACTAGGAGATGGTGAGTTCTAGTCCCGCCTTAGCTATTAAAACCAGCTGGGTGACTTTGGGCCAATCACCAGGAGACGGTGAGTTCTAGTCCTGCCTTAGCTATTAAAACCAGCTGGGTGACTTTGGGCCAATCACCAGGAGACGGTGAGTTCTAGTCCCGCCTTAGCTATTAAAACCAGCTGGGTGACTTTGGGCCAATCACCAGGAGACGGTGAGTTCTAGTCCTGCCTTAGCTATTAAAACCAGCTGGATGACTTTGGGCCAATCACTAGGAGATGGTGAGTTCTAGTCCCGCCTTAGGTATTAAAACCAGCTGGGTGACTTTGGGCCAATCACTAGGAGACGGTGAGTTCTAGTCCCGCCTTAGGTATTAAAACCAGCTGGGTGACTTTGGGCCAATCACCAGGAGACGGTGAGTTCTAGTCCCACCTTAGCTATTAAAACCAGCTGGGTGACTTTGGGCCAATCACCAGGAGACGGTGAGTTCTAGTCCCACCTTAGGCATGAAAGCCAACTGGGTGACTCTGGGCCAATCACCAGGAGACGGTGAGTTCTAGTCCCACCTTAGCTATTAAAACCAGCTGGGTGACTTTGGGACAATCACCAGGAGACAGTGAGTTCTAGTCCCACCTTAGCTATTAAAACCAGCTGGGTGACTTTGGGCCAATCACCAGGAGACGGTGAGTTCTAGTCCCGCCTTAGCTATTAAAACCAGCTGGATGACTTTGGGCCAATCACCAGGAGACGGTGAGTTCTAGTCCCACCTTAGGCATGAAAGCCAACTGGGTGACTCTGGGCCAATCACCAGGAGACGGTGAGTTCTAGTCCCACCTTAGCTATTAAAACCAGCTGGGTGACTTTGGGCCAATCACCAGGAGACGGTGAGTTCTAGTCCCGCCTTAGCTATTAAAACCAGCTGGATGACTTTGGGCCAATCACTAGGAGATGGTGAGTTCTAGTCCCGCCTTAGCTATTAAAACCAGCTGGGTGACTTTGGGCCAATCACTAGGAGATGGTGAGTTCTAGTCCCGCCTTAGCTATTAAAACCAGCTGGATGACTTTGGGCCAATCACCAGGAGACGGTGAGTTCTAGTCCCACCTTAGCTATTAAAACCAGCTGGGTGACTTTGGGCCAATCACCAGGAGACGGTGAGTTCTAGTCCCACCTTAGCTATTAAAACCAGCTGGGTGACTTTGGGCCAATCACCAGGAGACGGTGAGTTCTAGTCCCACCTTAGCTATTAAAACCAGCTGGGTGACTTTGGGACAATCACCAGGAGACAGTGAGTTCTAGTCCCACCTTAGCTATTAAAACCAGCTGGGTGACTTTGGGCCAATCACCAGGAGACGGTGAGTTCTAGTCCCGCCTTAGCTATTAAAACCAGCTGGATGACTTTGGGCCAATCACTAGGAGATGGTGAGTTCTAGTCCCGCCTTAGCTATTAAAACCAGCTGGGTGACTTTGGGCCAATCACTAGGAGATGGTGAGTTCTAGTCCCGCCTTAGGTATTAAAACCAGCTGGGTGACTTTGGGCCAATCACCAGGAGACGGTGAGTTCTAGTCCCGCCTTAGCTATTAAAACCAGCTGGGTGACTTTGGGCCAATCACCAGGAGACGGTGAGTTCTAGTCCCGCCTTAGCTATTAAAACCAGCTGGATGACTTTGGGCCAATCACCAGAAGACGGTGAGTTCTAGTCCCACCTTAGGCATGAAAACCAGCTGGGTGACTTTGGGCCAATCACCAGGAGACGGTGAGTTCTAGTCCCGCCTTAGCTGATCTGAACGGGATGGGAGACAAAGAAGCAGGAAGGGAACGGGGAAGGGAGACTGCTTACGCTGATAGGGCGGAGGGGGCCCACTGTCGATGCTCCCCCCATACCCTGGATCGCTGCATAAGGGAGGGGCCCATCCGTAAGAGCAGTGGCAGTTCCGGTTGCTGTTGCAGACCTGGAAACGGAACAAGGAGAATGGGCCGGATTGGCGGGGGTCTTCCATGGCAGCACCACTGGGCATCTAGACCCACTGAGTGGGCGAAGAAGGTTCCCCCAACAAGACGGCAAAGCAGAATAACCTCAGAACAGAGTCGGAAGGGGCCTTGGAGGTCTTCTAGTCCAACCCCCTGATCAAGAAAGAAAGCCCCATATGCTATTTCAGGGAAATGATTGCCCAATCTGAGAGCAGGAGAAGAAGAAGAAGCAACAAATGGAAAGTCATCAAGGAGAAAAGCAACCGAGAACTAAGGAGAAACTTCCTTACGGTGAGAACAATTAATCAGTGGAACGATCTGCCACAGGAAGTTCTGAATGCTCCAACACTGGGAGTTTTTAACAAAAGATTGGACAACCATTTGTCTGGAATGGTGTAGGGTTTCCTGCCTGAGCAGGGGGTTGGACTAGAAGACCTCCAGGGTCTCTTCAAAAAATTCTATTCTATTTTATTCTATTCTACTCTATTTTCTATTCTATTTTCTATTTTTTTCTATTCTATTTTCTATTCTATTTTCTATTCTATTTTCTATTCTATTTTCTATTCTATTTTCTATTCTATTTTCTATTCTATTTGTTCTATTTTCTATTCTATTCTATTTTCTTTTCTTTTCTATTCTCTATTCTATTCTATTTTCTATTCTATTCTATTTTCTATTCTATTCTATTCTATTTTCTATTCTATTTTCTATTCTATTTTCTATTCTATTCTATTTTCTATTCTATTTTCT
The DNA here is from genome assembly GCF_051295495.1 of Thamnophis sirtalis. NCBI lineage: Eukaryota > Metazoa > Chordata > Lepidosauria > Squamata > Natricidae > Thamnophis > Thamnophis sirtalis. Next base: position 1,718,414 of record NW_028261388.1, on the reverse strand, counting down.
ATTCTATTTTCTATTCTATTTTCTATTATATTTTCTATTCTATTTCCTATTCTTTTCTATTCTATTCTATTCTATTTTCTATTCTATTCTATTTTCTATTCTATTTTCTATTCTATTTTCTATTCTATTTCCTATTCTTTTCTATTCTATTCTATTCTATTTTCTATTCTATTCTATTTTCTATTCTATTTTCTATTCTATTTTCTAGTCTATTCTATTCTATTTTCTATTCTATTTTCTAGTCTATTTTCTATTCTATTCTATTTTCTATTCTATTTTCTATTCTATTTTCTATTCTATTTTCTATTATATTTTCTATTCTATTTCCTATTCTTTTCTATTCTATTCTATTCTATTTTCTATTCTATTCTATTTTCTATTCTATTTTCTATTCTATTTTCTATTCTATTTTCTATTCTATTTCCTATTCTTTTCTATTCTATTCTATTCTATTTCCTATTCTTTTCTATTCTATTCTATTTTCTTTTCTATTTTCTATTCTATTTTCTATTCTATTCTATTTTCTATTCTATTTTCTATTCTATTTTCTATTCTATTCTATTTTCTTTTCTATTTTCTATTCTATTTTCTATTCTATTTTCTATTCTATTTTCTATTCTATTTTCTATTCTATTTTCTATTCTATTTTCTATTATATTTTCTATTCTATTTCCTATTCTTTTCTATTCTATTCTATTCTATTTTCTATTCTATTCTATTTTCTATTCTATTTTCTATTCTATTTTCTATTCTATTTTCTATTCTATTTCCTATTCTTTTCTATTCTATTCTATTCTATTTCCTATTCTTTTCTATTCTATTCTATTTTCTTTTCTATTTTCTATTCTATTTTCTATTCTATTCTATTTTCTATTCTATTTTCTATTCTATTTTCTATTCTATTCTATTTTCTTTTCTATTTTCTATTCTATTTTCTATTCTATTTTCTATTCTATTTTCTATTCTATTTTCTATTCTATTTTCTATTCTATTTTCTATTATATTTTCTATTCTATTTCCTATTCTTTTCTATTCTATTCTATTCTATTTTCTATTCTATTCTATTTTCTATTCTATTTTCTATTCTATTTTCTATTCTATTTCCTATTCTTTTCTATTCTATTCTATTCTATTTTCTATTCTATTCTATTTTCTATTCTATTTTCTATTCTATTCTATTTTCTTTTCTATTTTCTATTCTATTTTCTATTCTATTTTCTATTCTATTTTCTATTCTATTTTCTATTCTATTTTCTATTCTATTTTCTATTCTATTTCTATTCTATTCTATTCTATTTTCTATTCTATTCTATTTTCTATTCTATTTTCTATTCTATTTTCTATTCTATTTCCTATTCTTTTCTATTCTATTCTATTCTATTTTCTATTCTATTCTATTTTCTATTCTATTTTCTATTCTATTCTATTTTCTTTTCTATTTTCTATTCTATTTTCTAGTCTATTTTCTAGTCTATTTTCTATTCTATTTTCTAGTCTATTTTCTAGTCTATTTTCTAGTCTATTTTCTAGTCTATTTTCTAGTCTATTTTCTAGTCTATTTTCTAGTCTATTTTCTATTCTATTCTCCTCTTACTCTTACTCTTACTCTACTCTTAAAAGCTTCCAGTGGGGAAACACCCGTAGCCTGTGGAGGGAACCCCCAACCCCATTGCCTTGACAGCTACCACTAAGCCAGAGCCGGGAAGCGGGGAATTCTCTCCTGGGACGGGCAATGAGAATTGCTTTGATCCACACTGACATCTTCACTTTTTTTGGTGGTGGGGGGAGACACCCTTGAGCATGGATCATACCCCCGTTTGCCACTTACTCCTCGGTGTCGACACGCGGCGGGATCGCAGTCGAAATCCAGCACCGCCACATCCACGCAGGATCTATTTAAGCAGATCTAGAAAACAGGAGGCACCGTTGCACCCAAAGTTCGAATTCTTACCACTTGGCAAAAAGTCATTGCTTCAAATGGTCATTAAGCGAACCGCTGTAAGTCGAGGACCCAACGTGGGGCTTGGTCACACTGGCTGTTAAGTGAAGCCGGCTTTCCCGTTAACTTTGCTGGTCAGAAGTTCGCGAAAGGGGATCGCGTGACACCACCGCCCCAGGACACTGCTGCGACCGTCATAAATATGAAGCAGTTGCCAAGCAGCTGAAGTTCGATGACACGATCGTGGGGATGTGGCAACAGTCGCTATGTGTGAAAAACGGCCACTAGTTTCCAGTGCTGTTGTGATTCTCAGCCCAAACGCTCTGTATTCACAGGGCGCTTCCAAAAAAGAAATTTGGAATTGGGGATGGGATAAGACAGGAAAAGTGGTGGGATTCAAAAGTTTTTACTACTGGTTTTGTGGGCGTGGCTTGGTGGGCGTGACATGGCTTGGTGGGCATGGCTTGGTGGGTGTGGGATGGCTTGGTGGGCATGGCTTGGCTTGGTGGGTGTGAGATGGCTTGTCAGGCATGGCTTGGTGGGTGTGGGAAGGCTTGGCGGGCATGGCTTGGTGGGCGTGGGAAGGCTTGGTGGGCATGGCTTGGCTTGGTGGGCGTGAGATGGCTTGGCAGGCGTGGCTTGGTGGTGGTGGGATGTCTTGGCGCGCATGGCTTGATGGCCATGGCTCGGCTTGATGGGCGTGGCTTGACGGGCATGGCTTGGCGCGCATGGAATGGCTTAGTGGGCATGGCGTGGTTTGGTGGCCATGGCTTGGCTTGGTGGGCATGGGTGGTTTGCTGGGCATGGCTTGGTGGGCATGGCAGCAGAAGGATGCTGCAAAATCCCCATTTCCTCCTGATCAGCTGGGACTCGGGAGGCAGAGAAGAGATGGGGGCGAGGCCAGCCAGAGGTGGTATTTACCAGTTCTCTGAACTACTCAAAATCTCCGCTACCAGTTCTCCAGAACTGGTCACAACCATGGGTGGGTTCCTGCTAGCATTAGTGCTGTTTCGACGCGGAAAAAAGTTTGCTCCATGCGCGTGCGCATTTTCACCTAAAAAGGTCTGGGCATGCGCACCTTAGAAAAGGGGGGGGGATAAAAGTTTTGCAATGAAGCTTGTTCTGCGCATGCGCAGAACCGAAAATCAAGATGGCGCCGACGATGATAGAACCGGTTCAGGGGGCATGGCAGGCCGAGTTACTACCTACTTGGCCAAACCGGTCGGAACCCACTTCTGGTCGGAACCTGTTGGATACCACCTCTGGACAGGACAGAACCAACAAGAACTCTTTTGAAAACTTTTGACAACTCGGAGGAAGGCGTTTGGGGCTTACCTTGTCGGGCCCACAACTCGTTCCATCGCGCACGGCTCCCAGGTCATAGATGTCCTCCCCCAGGTCAAATTCGGTCCCCCAACACAGGGTGCCGTCCACGGGAGTCTGGAGTACCTCTTGTCCGCTCGCGATAGTCGAGATTTTTCCGTTCACACACTGGACTCTCCCACAGAGGACATCCCTGGTCGTAGAGCGAGACAGAGGAACTGAATACCGTGTCGATCTTAAACCTGATTTTTTAAAAAAATTACCGTATTTTTTGGGAGTATAAGCAAGGGGGGCGGGGCGCACGCATAGGATTATGGGTGTGGCACACCTGTGCACAACCCCCCCCCCTCGCTTTTGGCATGGGAGCCAAAAAAGGTTAGCCATCCCTAAGAGCCGAGGTGGCGCAGTGGTTAGGGTGCAGTACTGCAGGTCACTTCAGCTGACTGTTATCTGTAGTTCAGCGGTTCTAATCTCACCGGCTCAAGGTTGACTCAGCCTTCCATCCTTCCGAGGTGGGTAAAATGAGGACCCAGACTGTGGGGGGCGATATGCTGACTCTGTAAACCGCTTAGAGAGGGCTGAAAGCCCTATGAAGCGGTATATAAGTCTAACTGCTATTGCTATTGCTATCCCTGGGCTATGACAATCCTGCAGCCTGAAACAGCTGATCGTTGGGAGGCCCTGCTGGAACTGAAAGTGAAAGAGGCTGTTGGCTGCAAGGAGGCAAATTGCTGGGAGGCAGAGGCAGATTTTCTCCCCTCTCCCCTCCCTGTTGTGCCCCACAACAATTTGCCTCCTTGCAGTAAGCGCGGGGAAAATGGGGCTTGCGAAGGCGGCAATAAACCTGCGGCAATCCCTGCAGCTTGAAACAGCTGATCATTGGGAGGCCTGCTGGAACTGAAACTGAAAATGAAAGAGGCTGTTTGCTGCAAGGAGGCAAATTGCTGGGAGTCAGAGGCAGATCCCCCCCCTTCTAATCAGGCTAAACTGAAACAGGCTGTTTGCTGTTTGCTGCAAGGAGGCAAGTCAATAACTATAAATGCCTATCGAATGTTCAGATTATTAGACTTGTTTTTTTTTTACATGATTTTTTAAAATTTTAAACACATAAGCACATCAACAAAAACAAACACATAACTTAAAAACAACATAGGAACAATAAGTTCCGTCGTATATCGTACCGCAGTTCCGAATCGGTTTCTTTGCAGTTAGTGTTTTCCCTACTATACATTTCTATCTTTCCTTCATAATCTCCTTATTCGTTATCCATTTTTATGTACATTTCTTTATTTATTTAAACTTAGCTACTTATGACCAAATATTATCTACCTATATTATGCTTTATATTTTTACTGTCATTTATTCTCTCACATACAGATTATAGATATACATTCACATAATTATTCTTTTTCTTTGCCATTCTTATATTATTATTATTCCATTTGGAAGGTTATAAGGTATAGTTTAAAATGCTTTGTTTACCAATCTTCGCACCTGCTAAGACACCACCTTGTTTTCTCTTTCTTTTCTTTTCTTTTCTCCCTCCCTTCCTTCTCCCCTTCCTTCCTTCCTCCTCTCCATCCCCTTCTTCCTTCCCTTACCTCTTCCCTACTCCTACCCTTTTTCTTCTCCTTCCTACCTTCTCTCCTTCTCTTTCTTTCTCTTCCTCCCTCCTCTTCTTCTTTTTCTCTCCCTTCCACCCACCTTCCCTTACCTCTTTCTTCTTCCCTTACCTCTCCTCCACACTTCTTCTTCCTCTCCTACTATCTCTCCTTCTCTTCCTCTCTCTTCTACCCTCCACTCCTTTCCTTTCCTTCGTCCCTCCATTCTCTACTTCCTTCCTCCCCTCCTTTCCTTCCTTCCTTGTTTTAGACTTGTTTTTTAAAAGACTGCTTTTAAAACGTTCTGGACAGCTTAACAAAATGAGGAAGCTTTTTAAAATAAATGCTTGATCTGAAGAGGCCCTGTGCTATTGTATCTTCTTTTAAACAGCAGAGAATAACGTATACTTCCAGAAAGCCACATCAATTTTAACAGCATCTGTACGAGTATAATCTGAAACATAACATCACAAACAATGTATATTGTCGGTACTGTTTGCTGTTTGCCGCAAGGAGGCAAATTTCTGGGAGGCAGATATTTTTCCCCTTGTTTTCCTCCCCAAAAGCTAGGAGCGTCTTAGAAAAATACGGTAGATATAATATCAGAAAAAAATGGATAAACCAAGGGCATATTTAATATTGCATATATTAACAGCAGCAAGGATTGGGTTTGCTCAGCGTTGGAAAAATGAAGACATGCCACCAGAGGAAGAGATTATTAAGGAGATATTGGACTTTGCAGAAATGGACCGACTTACATTGAAGATTAAACAGAAGGTAGAGAAAGCTATGAAACATGGGATTTATTTCATCAATGGGTGGAAATAAAAGGGGGTAAAGATTAGGAATATAATTTGTATTGTCAAGCAAACGAAATAACCCAGACAACATGACGTGTTGTAAGCCCTAAATAAATGCAAATAGTAGAAAATAATAAAAAAAACTTTATTTAAAAGAAAAAAGAAAGAAAGAACCGAATACTGTGTAAAACTGGCAGTTGCAATCTCACATTTTGCCGAAGGGGTAGAACCGGTGGTTAAATTATTTGAGTCCCACCTACTTCTCAGGACACGGCCGAAAATACGAGCCATCCTTGCCGCAGTTGCCAAAGCGGTCACCGGGCATGTTCATCTTCTTGAAGCAGCTCAGGGGGGCCTCTCGGGCATCTGGAAGGAGAAGCAGAAGCACTGATGGTGTTCCCTAGTTGGGTCAGGAAACGTCTGCAAGAAGACAACCAAGTGCCAAGGAGTTCACCACTCCTCCTCCTCCTCCTCCTCTTCCCCCTCCTCCTCCTCCTCCTCCTCTTCCTCCTCCTCCCCCTCCTCCTCCTCCCCCTCCCCTCCCCCTCCCCCTCCTCCTCCTCCTCCTCCTCCCCCCCTCCCCTCCCCCTCCCCCTCCTCCTCCTCCTCCTCCTCCTCCTCCTCCTCCTTTCCATAAAACCCCATCTTATAGCACTGATAATGTTACCTAGGTAGGTCATGAAATGTTTCCAAAAAGCAACCAAGCTCAGAGAGCATAAAAGACCACACAGTCTTCCTCCTCCTCCTCCTCCTCCTCCTCTCCACAAACCCCTGTCCCTTCAGCATTGATGGTGTTCCCTAGTTCGGTCATGAGACGTCTGCCAGAAAACCCAAACAGCGTCAAGGATGCCATAGCTGAACCAGGGGTGAAATGATACTGGTGGGGGGTGGTGCTGCGAAAGAAAGAAAGAAAGAAAGAAAGAAAGAGAGAGAGAGAGAGAGAGAGAGGGAGGGAGGAATGGGAGAAAAAAGGGAAGAAAGAAAGAAAGAAAAAGAAAGAAAGAGGGGGAAAAGGGAGAAAAAAGGGAGGGAAGAAAGAAAGAGAGAGAGAGAGGGAGGGAGGAATGGGAGAAAAAAGGGAGGGAAGAAAGAAAGAAAAGGAAAGAAAGAGGGGGAAATGGGAGAAAAAGGGGAGGGAAGAAAGAAGAAAGAAAGAAGAAAGAAAGAGGAATGTGAGAAAAAAGGGAGGGGAAGGAGAAAGAAGGAAGGATGAAAGAAAGAAAGAGGGAGGAATGGGAGAAAAAAGGGAGGGAAGGGAGAAAGAAAGAAAGAGGAAGGAAGGAAGGATGGGAGGGAAGGAAAAAGGAAAGGGAGGAAGGACCACAAACCTGGCACTTCAGAGGATACCTTGAAAGAGCACAGCAATCCAGGGCTGGAAAGGACCTGGAGGTCATCTAGTCCAACCCCCTGCTCCAGCAGGACTTTGTTCAAGTGAGTTTCTATCTTTTTACACCCCCCCCAGTCACATGAGTACACAGCCACGCCCACCCAGTCACATGACACCCCAAGCCACACCCACAGAACCGGTAGGAAATCTGTTTAGATGTCACCCCTGAGCCAGGGAGGGCGGGAGGGAGGGGGCGTCGCCCTCCGCGTAGCCCCTGGCCCACCTGCCTTACCCGGCCCGAAGAGAGCCCGGCAGTGTGTGTGGAGGTCCAGGCAAAGTCCCAGGAAACAATGGTCGTGGTGGCCGCAGGGGGTCCCGTCCTGCTTGTAGACGTCCGTCGGGCAGTCGTAGGAGGTCCCGTTGCAGAACTCGGGCAGGTCGCACTCCGAAGCGGCTTCTCTGCACTGGGTTCCCGCCTGGGAGAACTGGCGGAGGGAAAGGATGCGGGCTTCCTCCGCTTCAGGTGGCGCTCCACCAGAGGACACACCTACACACACACAACACAGACACAAAACACACACACACCACACAACAGACACAACACACACACAATACACATACACCACCCACACCCACACAAACACCACAAACACACAACACAAACACACCCCCAGCCACAATACCCCCAGCCACAACACACACACCACACACACACACAACATACACACACACACCACAGACACAAAACACACACACACACCACACACAATGTACACAACACAAACACAATACACAGACACCACACACCCACACACAAACACCACAAACACACACCACAAACACACCCCCATCCACAACACCCCCCATCCACAACACCCCCAGCCACAACACACACAACACACACATACAACATACACACACACAACCCAGACACAAAACACACACACACAGACACACCACACACAACATACACAACACACACAATACACATACACCCCACACACCCACACCCAAACACACAACACAAATACACCCCCACCCACAACACCCCCCAGCCACAACACACACACTATATACACACACACACACAAACACCACAAACACACACCACAAACACACCCCCATCCACAACACCCCCCATCCACAACACCCCCAGCCACAACACACACAACACACACATACAACATACACACACACAACCCAGACACAAAACACACACACACAGACACACCACACACAACATACACAACACACACAATACACATACACCCCACACACCCACACCCAAACACACAACACAAATACACCCCCACCCACAACACCCCCCAGCCACAACACACACACTATATACACACACACACACAAACACCACAAACACACAACACAAACACCCCCCCACACCACACACACCACACACCACACACACACACACACACACACCTGCAAACCCCTGCTGGCATTTTGTGGTTTGACTTTTTCCCGCCGTCCAGAATCCCCAAGGCCCCCCGGGGGTCTTACGGAGAACCAGTGATACAATTAGAAACATCCACACAGGTAGAGGGAGCCTCCCCCTAGGACCACAATGGAGTCAGAAGGTTCTGTTGCCAAGGCGAGACGGTTGTTAAGTGAGTTTTGCCCTATCTTATGACCTTTCTGGCCACAGTTGTTAAGTAGCCCGGTCGTTAAGAGAATCTGGCTTCAGTTAAGGAGGGGGAAGGAAGGAAGGAGAAAAGGGGGGAGGGAAGAAGATGGAGAAAAGTACAAAAAAAATGAGAGAGGAAGGTGGAGAGATAGACATATAGAGAAAGAGGGAGGGAGGAACAAGAGAATGAGAGGAAGAATGAGTGAATAAAATGAAGAAGGGAGGGAGGGAGGAAGAGAAAGGTAGGGAGGAGAGAATGAGAGGAAGAATGAATTAATGAAAGGAAGGGAGGGAGGGAAGGACGGAGGAAGAAAGGAAGGAGAAAAGGAGGGAGGGAAGAAAATGAAGAAAAGTACAAGGGGGAAAGAAAATATGAGAGAGAGGAAGGTGGAGAGACAGAAATATAAACAAGGAGGGAGGGAGGGAGGGAGGAGTGAGGAAGAAGAGAATGAGAGGAAGAATGAGTGAATAAATGAAGAAGGAAGGGAGGAAGGAAGGAAGAAGAGAGGTAGGGATGAGAGAATGAGAGGAAGAATGAATTAATTAAAGGGAGGGAGGGAGGAAGAAAGGAAGGAAGGAGAAAAGGAGGGAGGGAGATGAAATATGAGAGAGAGGAAGGTGGAGAGAAGGAGGGAGGGAGGGAGGAAGGAAGGAAGGAAATACCCAAAGGCCACTACTAACCCCTCCTATCAGGGTCCCGTTGACAATCACCCCAGCCCACCCACTTTGATCTGAGCCTGAGAAGAGCCGGGAAGCTGGAGCTACCGAGGGAAGAGCCGGCCGCGTCCGACCTGGGCCCAGCGCCCCCCCGCCTGCCCCGCCTGCAGCGGCCTAACTATCTGCCTGCCCCCCATCAGCGGCTGGTCCCTCACCTGGCATTTCTCACAGCAGAGTCCGTAGAGGCAGTCGATGTCCTTTTTGAACTGGCAGTCCTTCTGGCAGCAGCCGTTCTTCCGGCACTCCTGCCAAGAGAGCGGGGGCGCCTCGTTCACCCCCATCCGTGCCCCAGGCCACCCCAAAAATCCCACCCCCTTTCTCCCCCCCCTCCGACATACAGCGGGCCCTTTGAGTTTGGGGTATTCCTCATTCATAAGGACAATTCTGATCGCCGAAGTGCCCTCTTCCTGTTTAAAAAGAGAGAGAAAGAAATGCTTATATTGGCCAGTTTCTTAAATATCCCCGCCACAGAGATACGGCAGGCAGTCCTCGGCTTACGACCACAATGGAGCCCAAATTTTTGTGGCTAAGTGGGACGGTTGGTTAAGTCAGCTTTGCCCCATTTTACAAGGGGAGTGGAGTTTGCAGGAGACCATGAGTTCCCCTCATTGGTTCGTGACTCTCCGAGGCTCCTGGCCAAGTTTTGCAGATCTCGGCCTGGCAGCTCTCCAAGCCAGATAAGGTCTGTGACCGTAAATCCTCCCTGGAAAGACTTTGCTGGATGTGAAGGAGCAGAAAAGGGTTTTTTGTCAGGAGTTTGCTTCATGCTCTCGGGAAGCCTCGGTCAGAACAAATTGTAGGAGGCTTTTTAAAAAAAGAGATTGGATCATCATTTGCCTGAAATGGTATGGGGCTCCCGCTTGAGCAAGGGGTTGGACTAGAAGACCTCCAAGGTCCCTTCCCACTCTGTGATTCTGTATACTAGGAGCTCCGGCTCTTATTAAGGCCTTGTAAATGATAGTCTTTACCAACCAAGTAAAGGCCGGCCTTTTGGGGGGGAAAAACATACCCAAAGCCACATCTTTTGCATCAAGAAACAACCTCATTTTCACAATATTGATTTGACCAAGAACTTACAGTTATGGTTTTAGGCTGCAGGTGGTTAGGAAATGAAAAACGATCGTGAAATTTTTCCATCCACTGTTTGGAAAAGAAAGAAGTAACTTGTAACTTTACAATATTGGTGAGTCTTTTTATAAAACGGGATTAGCGTTTTGTACAATTGTACACAGAGCATTGCGTTCAAGTTAATTTTTCTCCTCACAAGTAGTTAATTTGTCGGACACAAAAGATATCGTTCAGTCTTCATACCCTCATCAAGTTTTATTTGATCCACTTACATGAAGTTGCCGCTGCTTCCCTCCTTGTTTCAGGAAAATCTTTTGGATCCAGGTTCCTTCTATGTCCTAAGAAGGGAAGAGAAACTCAACGTCTCCTGGTGATTGGCCAAAAGTCATCCAACTAGCATTCTTGCCTAAGGGAGGGACTAGAACTCACCATCTCCTGGTGATTGGCCCAAAGTCACCCAAATAGCCATGCCTAAGGCTGGACTAAAACTCACAGTCTCCTGAGGAAGGAGGAGCCACATCGCTATGTCACAACGTGCGGTCTCGATACTCCGAGACTGCCGTTGACACTTTTGCCGCTGGACGGTCCATTGAGACCTAAACCGTCCCGCAGAGACGATGATCAGGAAGACGAAGCCTTGCTGGTCTCAGGGACATCGCAAAGTCCCTGATCGACCCAAGGGAAGCGCTTCAAGCTGGCGGTAAACAGGCAGCCCCCAGGGGGATGAAATCGGGACGCTCCAGAAGTAAGGAAGTGAAAAGAGAAAGTGAGTCCATCTGGTGAGGTATTTTTTCTATTTTGCGAAAGACTGCCCAAAGAAATTTTTCTTTAAAGCCAAATTAGATCCGTAAGCAAAAGAATTGACTGGTGAAGTTAACCCTAATTGGATTGCTTTGGAAAGCTTTTTTTTTCTTTGTAACTATTCTTTGTGGATTAAAGTGCTTGCAAAGTTTCTCATTTCTCCTTTTTAAGTGAACAGATTGATTTTTTTTTCTTCTGCTTTTCGTTGCTTTATTTTTTGACTTTCGGATTAAAACCTTCCTTTTTATTTTAACAATTCTTCCTATTACTTGTTATTAAATTTCACTAAAAGAAATCTAAAGAACTTTGTTTCCTATAAGCCAGAGATAAATATTAGAAACTGAAAAGTAGCAACACTGCCACTCGGAGGTCAGAGGCTGGAGTTTTTGAAACAACATATATCTTCTCTTTTCTTCTGTGATCTTACTGACTTTGAAACCTTAAAATTCCAAAATATCTTGGCTGGAATTCAAAATCTATTGGAAGGATATGGGAGAATTGAGAAGAAGTTGGAAAGACTAGTCTTCCTCACAGCAAAAGGTGATGGGGTTGGAGCCCCAAAAATTAAAGGGAAGAATGAAGATATAGAAGATAAAGACAAGACAACAGATGAATTTATTAATGGAGCAAATGTGGGTGAAAGTGGAAAGAAGGGAATATGGAAAAGGGAATTCAATGAATTGATGCTCTACCCCAGATTCCAGGACACAGAAGAAGAAAAAATAGTAATGATGATGGACTTAAGAAGAGAAATTTTTTCAGAAGCAAAATTGACAACCAAAGACAAGCTAATTTTAGTAGCAGCTGGAGGGCAACGAGATTACCTGAGAAATCCTTCAAGCAACAAAGTGCGGAGAGAAGTCTATAAAAACCTTATAAAAGAGATAAAAAGAAGATTGACACCACAATTGGCAAGAGAGATAAGACTGTTTTGTTACTGGAAAGATACAGGTTGACAATGAAAGTTGATAATAAAAAATTAGTTGATTTTGGTGATTAATAAGTAGGAATTTAGAAACTCTTAGATTATTTTAGATTGTTATCAAAAGTTTATTTGCTAACAATTAACTATAATAACAATAATAAAATGATAATGGATACAGCTTAATGATATATACATGTACTGGCAAACTAGTAAAAGAAATTTGGATATAAATTGCAAACTGTGACTTGGGAAAAAGACCTATAAGTTTTATTAACAAATCTTTATTTAGATCTTGTTATCAAGGTGTAATGTTTTTTTTTTTGGTGGGGGGGGGGGTCTGACGAGAGGAGATGGGGCATAAATAGTAAATGATTTTTAGCCAATTATAATAACAACAAGGAAATGTCAATGGACATTGTTTAATAATATATTCATGCTATTGTATTGACAAAAGTAACTTGGCTATAAATTCTAAACAGTGAGTTGGGGGGAAAGGTTTTGAAACTTTATTAATTGACTTTTACTTAAAAGATGCCATAAAGGTGTAATGTTATTGGAGGATTTTTTGAAATAGCTAATGATGGCATCATCATGTGGTTGTGTCTTTAAGTCTGAATGATTTGAGGTAAAAGCACGTTCCAAATAATTGCAGTCAAATGAGAATTGTGGTACATTGATAGTAAGATATACCAAAGATATTATATTTGATTTAAGGTATATAATCTAATATGAACTATAAGAAATGACTGTGGAAGAAATGCAGGAAAGTTACCTGTAACCAATCGACACGCTTTCTACAAGATGTAATGAAGGATGATTCTTTTTTTGTGTGTGTGTTTTTGTTCAATTAAAATTTAAAAAAAAACTTTTCAAAACAAGAACTCACCGCCTCCTGGTGATTGGCCCGAAGTCACGCAGTTGCCTTTTATTTATTTGATTTTAATTGTGCTCCTAAGGTGAAGACTATAGCAATAGCAATAGCAGTTAGACTTATATACCGCTTCATAGGGCTTTCAGCCCTCTCTAAGTGGTTTACAGAGTCAGCATATCGCCCCCAACAACAATCCGGGTCCTCATTTCACCCACCTCGGAAGGATGGAAGGCTGAGTCAACCCTGAGCCGGTGAGATTTGAACAGCCGAAGTGCAGAACTGCAGTCAGCTGAAGTAGCCTGCAATGCTGCATTTAACCACTGCGCCACCTCGGCTCCAAGACTACCTGTACATTTGTGTGTGTCTTCTTTTTAAACCGCCTAAAATTCAGTTTATTTATTTATTTAATATATAAATCACGCCATATGATTTGGGATGGGATATTATTGGCGGCGGCAGGAGATGCCCAATTCAAAACAGGAAAAGTTAGCTGTGTTTATATATATATAAGTGTGTTGTATGGATAGCTGATTTGGGGGAGGGAATTGCACGCTGGTCCAGGTGTGTGGATTGTCTCACCTCTTCCACTCCGCAGTCGCACTGTTCCTCCTCGTCATCGATGACTCCGTTTCCACACTCCTTCGTGCTGAAGATCTGGGCAGGCTTGTCAAGCAAACAGCTTTTCTCAGGTTTCTGGATCAGCTTCAGATACTCCAGGGTGCTGCAATTACTCAGCCTCGAACAGTTCCTGCAAGGCAGTGAATGATTGTCCTCCTGTGAGTTGTCCCTATTTGTAACTGATGTGTTGTGGTCACTGGTACCTTGTCTTCTATCCTATCCCATCTCATCCCATCCTATATTTTCCGTTCTGTCCTATAGCCTGCTTTTCTATTATTTTCTTCTCTTCTCTCTTCTATCCCATCCCATCCCATCCCATCTATTGTTCTTTTCTATATTCTATTATTTCTCTTCTCTTCTATCCCATCCCATCCCATCCTATATTTTGTTCTTTTCTATATTCTATTATCTTCTCTTCTCTTCTCTTCTCTTCTCTTCTCTTCTCTTCTCTTCTCTCTTCTCTTCTCTTCTCTCTTCTATCCTTCCCATCCCATCCTATATTTTGTTCTTTTCTATATTCTATTATTTTCTCTTCTCTTTTCTCTTAGCAATAGCAATAGCAGTAGACTTATATACCGCTTCATAGGCCTTCCAGCCCTCTCTAAGCGGTTTACAGAGTCAGCATATCACCCCCCACAGTCTGGGTCCTCATTTTACCCACCTCGGAAGGATGGAAGGCTGAGTCAACCTTGAGCCGGAGAGATTTGAACCGCTGAACTGCAGATAACAGTCAGCTGAAGTGGCCTGCAGTACAGCACCCTAATCACTGCACCACCTCGGCTCTTCTATCCCATCCCATCCCATATATTGTTCTTTTCTATATTCTATTATTTTCTCTTCTCTTCTCATCTCATCTCTTTTCTTCTCTTCTCTCTTCTATCCTTCCCATCCCATCCTATAGTTTGTTCTTTTCTATATTCTATTATTTTCTCTTCTCTTTTCTCTTAGCAATAGCAATAGCAGTTAGACTTATATACCGCTTCATAGGGCTTCCAGCCCTCTCTAAACGGTTTACAGAGTCGGCATATCGCCCCCACAGTCTGCGTCCTCATTTCACCCACCTCGGAAGGATGGAAGGCTGAGTCAACCTTTGAGCCGGTGAGATTAGAACCGCTGAACTGCAGATAACAGTCAGCTGAAGTGGCCTGCAGTACTGCACCCTAATCACTGCGCCACCTCGGCTCTTCTATCCCATCCATCCCATATATTGTTCTTTTCTATATTCTATTATGTTCTCTTCTCTTCTCTCTTCTATCCCATCCTATATTCTTTCCTATATTCTATTATTCTGTTATTCTACCTTCTCTTCTCTCTTCTATCCCATCCATCCTTTATATTGTCTTTGCTATATTCTATTATTTTCTCTTCTCTTCCCTTCCCTTCCCATCCCAAATTCCAAATTCTTTTTTAGACAGCATGTAACAAATATACAGGTAATTAATAAATAACAGAACAGAATAACAGAGTTGGAAGGGACCTCGTAGGTCATCTAGTCCAACCCCCACCCCCACCCAAGCAGGAGACCCTACACCATTTCTGACAGATGGCAGTCCAGTCTCTTCTTGAAAGCCTCCAGGGATGAAGCTCCCGCAACTTGTGAAGTTCTCACCTTACAACCAGAAAAGTCAAGCCGGATTCACTTAAGGACCGCACTACTCAGGACATCATAGATCTTATGAAGATATTTATGTCAGCTTCTGCTTTGCTCTCGCTTCAGCTGCCATGAAACGGGGAGGGAGGGCATGGTATTTGGGAGGGGTTAATCATTGTGCTGGAGGAAGGTTCTGGAGTTCACCGACTGATCCGACTACGCATGCGTGGGTGTTTCCCGCCAGGACTAACGGCACCGACATTCCATCTTCGTGATGCCTTTTGAAGTTATCTCACACCTGACACTTGGGAGAATTATGATTGGACTGGGACTATGATGCCAAGAGGGTGGGGAATGGGCTATTCTATATATCAATCGCTTTCGTGCCTAAATAATCAGACTTCGCTACGCTATGCCTTTAATCATTCTTAATTAGTAAAAGTACACTTGATTTCCACACATGGAGTCTCGTGGTCTTTCTTTCCTAATTAATTAATGGAGAGGAGCTGACAATTTGGCTGATAGCGAGGACATCAACCCGTATCAACCATTAGCGCCAGTCAATATTTGTGATACATTTTTAAATGTTCAGTTGACTGAGTTTCATGAATAAAAGAGATGATGATGATGATGATGATGATGATGATGATGATGATGATGATGACGACGATGACAACAACAACAACAACAAATGCCATCAAGGCCAAAATCGAAAAATCCTCTGATGATGCCAAATGCAGACTTTGCAAAGAAGCTGATGAAACTGTTGATCACATACTCAGCTGCTGTAAAAAAATCGTGCAGACTGATTATAAATTGCGGCACAATTCAGTAGCACAAATGATCCATTGGAATTTGTGCAAAAATTATAATATTAAAACAGCAACAAACTGGTGGGAACATCAGCCTGAAAAAGTCACCGAAAATCAGAGGGTCAAGATCTTGTGGGATTTCCGTATACAAACGGACAAAATACTGGCGCATAATACACCAGACATCACACTGGTTGAGAAAAACAAGGTCACAATCATAGACATCACAATACCAGGTGATAGCAGGGTCGCCGAGAAGGAACATGAAAAAATCGCAAGATACCAGGACTTAAAAATCGAAATTCAACGACTATGGCACAAACCAGCAGTGGTAATTCCAGTGGTAATTGGCACACTGGGTGCTATTCCAAAAGCACTGGAATCACATTTAAAACAGTTAAAAATTGACAAAATCACCATCAGTCAAACGCAAAAAGCCGCACTGCTTGGATCTGCACGCATATTACGAAAATACGTTACGACGTCCTAGGCCCCTGGGTGGGGCCCGACTAGCAACCAATGCCAAATCCGGCGAAACAACTGGCCGCTGTGATAGAATTGTATAATAATAATAATCATCATCATCATCATTTTAGAGACATGTAAAGCTTACGTGAAGGGAGGCGTTTATGGGCAATTGTTACTAATTCAGCAGTCCTAGATGATGGTGACCAGAGGAGAAATGGAAAAGCTTTAGCCGGCATAAGAACGAGACGCCAGGGGAAACTTACGCCGGACCGGAAGTCAGCATCAAACAGCTGCCAAACACCGTACAGTTACAGTCGCATTTTTTCTCCGAATTCGCCTGTGCGTCATCGTGCGTGAAGTCCAGGGAATGTCCCAGCTGGTGGGCGATGGCTTCGGCATCAAATCGAGGGTTTTTACGTATCTGTAAAAACGTGAGACGAAAGTTAGGGAAGACGGAAGGTGAACACGCTGGTAATTACAGGTAGCCCTCAACTTACGACCACAATTGACACCCTTGTTCCTGTTGTTCGGCGAGAAGGTTGCAAAGCGAGCTTTCCCCCCATTTTACGACTTTTCTTTCCACCGTTGTTAAGGGAATCGCTGCGGTCGTTAAGTGGGTCACAGGGTCATGAAGCGAATCTGGCTTCCCTTTGGACTTTGACGGAAGGTCGCGAAAGGGGGATCGCGTGACCCCCCCCCCCTCCCCAGAACACTGCGACCGTCATAAACGTGAATCAGCTGCCAAGCATCTGAATTTTGATCAGGTGGCCATGGGGAAGTTGAAAGGGTTGTGAGCGTGAAAAATGGCCATACATCACTTTTTTCAGTGCTGTTGTAACTTGGAATGGTTACTAAATGAACTGTTCCACTTTCTATTCTTCTGCTATGCATTTTCTATGGTGGGAAAATGAGAGGGGGGATTGTACGGAGTTAGATGCTATGCAGCCATAACAACATTCTTTCTAGAAAACCAAGGTCATCCTTTGTTTCTGTACCTCTGCACCTGACCGGAACTGGATGGGTGGAAGCTGCCAGCGTGGCAGGGGATGATTGGACCATGGGATGGACTTGTGGGTGTGGGGGGACAAGATCTTGAATTTTCAACTGGGTGGGGAAAACCGGGAAGCCTTCAGATTCGGGTTTCCCCAGATGTGCCAACATGACTCTCTTAATAAATGGGAACTTTTGAGCAATACTTTGCCTCGGACTCTGATTTACTTTTGGATGCTATTTGGAACCCTGACACCCACATTAACTGAAACAGGCACCGTGATGGACCCCAAGGTGCAAAAGGAATCGGAGACGGAGAAGCCCCTACCTGGATGATGCTCACGGAGACATGAGAGGGATGACAAAGCCGTTCTCGCCACGAAAATCCGGGAAGATTCCCGGTTGTCCTAAAACATCACAGAAAGGGGGATACACGTTTATTCCCCCCCCAGGGGAAAATACAAAGAAAGAAACATCTGTACAGGAGTTGATCAGTGGCTCCAAGGAAGCCACCGGAGAGGAATCCGGCTGAAGCCCAGATGCAGCAGGAGAACCCAGAGGCTTCAGATGGGGAGAAGACCACAGGTGGAGCCGGTCGGCGATGAGGAGGAGGAAGCGACTTCTGCCCCAGATCCAACAACACGTAGGGCAGACAAAAAGCAGGAGCACAGAATGGCAGCCAGATTAGGAGCTCAAAGCGAAGGCATTCCTTGGTTGCATAAAGAGAGGCATAGAATCAAAACCACGTGAAGTATTAATACCGCTTTGTAAAGCCTTAGTAAGGCCACAGCTGGAATGCGGCATCCAGCTTTGGTCACCACAAATTACCCCCCCCCCCAAAATGTTGAGAGTTTGGAAAAAGTCCAGAGAAGAGCAACTAAGATGATTAAAGGCAGTGGTGAAATCCATAGGGGCTTTACTACCCTGGGAAGGTGCAGAAGGTCGCCCGTTTGGCGGTTTGAATCCCTAGTACAGGTCTTTTGCCTGAGCAGCGGGTTGGACTAAATGACCTCCAAGGTCCCTTCCAACTCTGTTACTGTTTAGACCAGTGTTTCTCAACCTTGGTAACTTGAAGATGTCCGGACTTCAACTCCCAGAATTCCCCAGCCAGCGAATGCTGGCTGGGGAATTCTGGGAGTTGAAGTCCGGACATCTTCAAGTGGCCAAGGTTGAGAAACAGCCAGCGAATGCTGGCTGGGGAATTCTGGGAGTTGAAGTCCGGACATCTTCAAGTTGCTAAGGTTGAGAAACACTGGTTTAGACAGAGTCCAGGGCAGGTGTGAAGAAATTTTGACTTCTACCGTTGCAACGAATTCACATTTGTTATAGTTTCGTTGCACAATTAGTTCCCAAGTTACGACTTTAATGGAACCTGCCCATCGCTATCGTAGCTTGTGATGGTGGCATAGTCATAAAAATAAAATAACAGAAAAAAACAAAATGATCCAATGGACCAATCTCCCACTGCCACGCTGGCAGCTTCCACCCATCCAGTTCCAGTCAGGTGCAGAGAGGTACAGAGACGAAGGATGACCTTGGCTTTCTAGAAAGAATGTTGTTATGGCTACATATCATTTGCTAATCCCCAAATCCCCTCCCACCCACCAGGTATTGCTCATTTCAACGCCATCTGGTCATTTTCCACAAGGGAAAAAAGAGAGAGAGAGAGAGACAGAGACAGAGAGAGACAGACAGAGAGAGACAGAGAGAGAGAGAGAGAGAGACAGAGACAGAGACAGAGAGAGAGAGAGACAGAGAGAGACACAGAGAGAGAGAGAGAGACAGAGAGAGAGAGAGACAGAGAGAGAGAGACAGAGACAGAGACAGAGAGAGACAGAGACAGAGAGAGAGAGACAGAGAGAGAGAGAGAGAGAGACAGAGACAGAGAGAGAGAGAGAGACAGAGACAGAGAGAGACACACACACACACACACAGAGACACAGAGAGAGAGAGACAGAGAGAGAGAGAGAGACAGAGAGAGAGAGAGAGAGAGACAGAGACAGAGAGAGACAGAGACAGAGACAGAGAGAGACAGAGAGAGAGAGAGAGAGAGAGACAGAGACAGAGACAGAGAGAGAGAGAGACAGAGAGAGACACAGAGAGAGAGAGAGAGACAGAGAGAGAGAGAGACAGAGAGAGAGAGACAGAGACAGAGACAGAGAGAGACAGAGACAGAGAGAGAGAGACAGAGAGAGAGAGAGAGAGAGACAGAGACAGAGAGAGAGAGAGAGACAGAGACAGAGAGAGACACACACACACACACACAGAGACACAGAGAGAGAGAGACAGAGAGAGAGAGAGAGACAGAGAGAGAGAGAGAGAGAGACAGAGACAGAGAGAGACAGAGACAGAGACAGAGAGAGACAGAGACAGAGACAGAGAGAGACAGAGAGAGAGACAGAGGAGAGAGAGAGAGAGACACAGAGACAGAGAGAGACAGAGAGAGAGACAGAGGAGAGAGAGAGAGAGAGACAGAGACAGAGAGAGAGAAGACAGAGACAGAGAGAGACACACACACACAGAGAGAGAGACACAGAGAGAGAGAGAGAGACAGAGAGAGAGAGACAGAGACAGAGAGAGAGAGAGAGAGACAGAGACAGAGACAGAGAGAGACACACACACACACAGAGAGAGACACAGAGAGAGAGAGAGAGAGAGAGGGAGGGAGGGAATGCTTACGTCATTAAACCCGCGTGGTCGAAATGCTCGCGATGCCGGAGGTTGTACCGCACGTACTTATTAAAGCGTTCAAGTTCGCGGGCAGGTCGTGAGGGTGGAGGGTCACGTAGTTTTTGTCCCTCCAGATCTCCATGCCGACCAGATAAACGTGGAGGCCCAGCGGGAGGAAGATCTGAGGATGGAGAAGAAGAAAAAAAAGGTGGGGGGAGAAATGCTTTATAAAGCCACACCTGGAACGCTGCATCCAGCTTTGCTCACCACAAAGAGCCGAGGTGGCGCAGTGGTTAAAGTGCAGCACTGCAGGCCACTTCAGCTGACTGTTATCTGCAGTTCGGCGGTTCAAATCTCACCGGCTCAGGGTTGACTCAGCCTTCCATCCTTCTGATGTGGGTAAAATGAGGACCCCGATTGTTGTTGGGGGCGATGTGCTGACTCTGTAAACCGCTTAGAGAGGGCTGAAAGCCCTATGAAGCGGTATATAAGTCTAACTGCTATTGCTATATAGAGCCGAGGTGGCGCAGTGGTTAGGGTGCAGTACTGCAGGCCACTTCAGCTGACTGTTATCTACAGTTCGGCTGTTCAAATCCCACCAGGCTCAAGGTTGACTCAGCCTTCCATCCTTCTGAGGTGGGTGAAATGAGGACCCAGACTGTGGGGGCGATATGCTGACTCTCTGTAAACCGCTTAGAGAGGGCTGGAAGCCCTATGAAGCGGTATATAAGTCTAACTGCTATTGCTATTGCTAAATTACGAAGCAGATGTTGAGACTTTGGAAAAAGTGCAAAGAAGAGCAACTAAGGTGATTAAGGGACTGGAGCAGGGGTGAGATCCACTTACTCTGAGCCTGTGAGCATGGGGCCAGGGGGTCGACGTAGGTGACCTTCCCCGCCGGCTTCCAACAAACCAAGTCAATGGGGTGGCAGCTTAATGACTGCATGCTTCACTTAACAAGTGTTGTGATTTGTTGAACAACTGCAGCAAAAATGGTCGTAAAATCAAACACAACTCAAGTAACGACTGCCTTGCTTAGCAATGGAGACTGCGGTCCCAAGGGTTCAAATCTGTGATTGCGTAAGCCCGGGGCGTTTCGACTGTCATCAATAAATGCGGGATGTTTACTAAGTGCATGATTTTTTTTTGTGCAAATCTTATTTTTCATCTTTTCCACTCTTAGCAATAGCAGTTAGACTTATATACCGCTTCAGAGGGCTTTCAGCCCTCTCTAAGCGGTTTACAGAGTCAGCATATCGCCCCCACAGTCTGGGTCCTCATTTTACCCACCTCGGAAGGATGGACAGCTGAGTCAACCTTGAGTCGGTGAGATTTGAACCGCTGAACTGCAGATAACAGTCAGCTGAAGTGGCCTGCAGTACTGCACCCTAACCACTGCGCCACCTCGGCTCCTATTTTATTCATTTTTGTTTCATCTTATTTTGTTATGTTATTTATTGTTTATTGTTTATTTTTATTTTATATTCATTCATTATTTTACCTTATTTTATATTATTTTGTTACGTTATTTTTTATTTTATTCATTTTTATTTCATCTTTACTTTATATCACATTTTTATCTTGTAATTTTATTTTATATTCATTTATTATTTTACCTTATTTGCATTATTTTTTATTTATTCATTTTTCATTTCATATTTCATATGTACTTAATATGACAATTTTTTATCTTGCAATAGCAGTAGCAACAGCAGTTAGACTTCTATACCGCTTCATAGGGCTTTCAGCCCTCTCTAAGCGGTTTACAGAGTCAGCATATCGCCCCCAAGAACAATCCGGGTCCTCATTTTACCCACCTCGGAAGGATGGAAGGCTGAGTCAACCCTGAGTCGGTGAGATTTGAACCGCTGAACTGCAGAACTGCAGTCAGCTGAAGTGGCCTCCAGTACTGCACCCTAACCACTGTGCCACCTCGGCTCTTCTGGGGTGCTTAATGAGCTCAGTAGCCAAGTGAAAAGAAATGGACCTTCTGGGAGAATACAAACCTAGCTTAGAAGAATACCAGGTGTTGGGGCCTCTCAGCTCCACCAGCAGCCGAATCGGAGGAGGAGGAGGAGGAGGAGGAGGAGGAGGAGGAGGAGGAGAGGAGGAGAGGAGGAGGAGGAGGAGGAGGAGGAGGAGGAGGAGGAGGAGGAGGAGGAGGAGGAGGAAGACTGTGGAGTCCTTGGTGCTCTCTGAGCTTGGTGGTTTTCTTGCAGACGTTTCATGACCCAACTGGGCAATATCATCAGTGCTAGAAGGGAGAGAGGTTTATGGAGAGGAGGAGGGAGAGGAGGAGGAGGAAGAGAAGGAGGAGGAGGAGGAGGAGGAGGAGGAGGAGGAGGAGGAGGAGGAGGAGGAGGAGGAGGAGGAGGCGGCGGCAGTGGCTTGGGTACCATCCTGAAACATTCTGGGGCGTCCCTTGAACACCTTTGGCATTGACAAATTCCCCACTGGTCCCTTGCAAACAGGGAACCTAGCTATGGCTTCGATTGTTAAAGGGAGGAAAGCAAT
Source organism: Thamnophis sirtalis (assembly GCF_051295495.1). Taxonomy (NCBI): domain Eukaryota; kingdom Metazoa; phylum Chordata; class Lepidosauria; order Squamata; family Natricidae; genus Thamnophis; species Thamnophis sirtalis. Next base: position 1,695,737 of record NW_028261388.1, on the reverse strand, counting down.
TACTCACTGTGTGAACATGGAGCATCATGTGAAAGATTACCGACACCAGAGCGGTTTCGTTGCTACCGTAGAGGAGAAACTAGGGAGGAGGAGAAGGGAAAGGACAGGCAGCTTAAGACCAACCGTTTACACCACGCACGGCTCTTCCGTAAGCCCCCCCTGATGAGTGACAAGCTTACCACACTTTTGTCAACAACGGCATAATATTCCAGGTATCGGTGGCCCATCTGGTTCAGGTCCCCTTGCTGGAATGAAACCGGTGGGAGGAGTTAGGCGGGGTTAATGAATTGTACTGGTAACCATCGGGGTGGCCCAGCCTTAAATACGGGGCAGGTGCCGAGTGCCGATCAAATGTGATCCCGTGAGTGGGGGAGTAGCAGCCATTGGGACTTCACATCTGGATTGTACGTGTTCTGAGCCAGGCTGAGCCAGGCAGAGCCGAGGTGGTGCAGTGGGTAGAGTGCAGTACTGCAGGCCACTTCAGCTGACTGCTAGTTCAGCAGTTCAGAGGTTCAAATCTCACCGGCTCAGGGTTGACTCAGCCTTCCATCCTTCCGAGGTGGGTAAAATGAGAACCCGGATTGTTGTTGGGGGCAATATGCTGACTCTCTGTAAACCGCTTAGAGAGGGCTGAAAGCCCTATGAAGCGGTATAGAAGTCTTAACTGCTATTGCTATTCCTTAGAAAGCAAGAAGCAAAGTTTTGGTGCCAACAAAACCCCTTTTATTCACCCGACTGTGAATTTCTTTTCGTTCACAGTCAGCAAGGCTTGGCAAACAGTCTTGCGAAGGAATGTTCGTCCACACGAACCTTATCTCGCTCGGAGAGCTGCCAGATAACTAGTTTCCAAGCGCAGGGCAAGGCAGCACTTGGCACAGAGTCTCTTATAGTCACAAACAGAACTTTCCACTCTTGACACGACCGAAGGGACGAATTGTTTCCTGCAAAAGCCCCCTCCCCATTCGCTCCTCTTTTGTTTCCTATGGGAGGGGCCAATCACTTGCAAGGTGTGGCTTTACCCCTAAGTCGACCCTGCTTCCTTAGTTGTTCTTGTCTTCTGGCAGCTCTGCGCATGCACACACTGGGAACAGGCTCCAGCTGTTCCTCTGCCTCGCTGCTGTCTATCTCCCTCTCTGCCTCCGACGCAGAGCCCTCGTCTGAGCTTTCCTCAGCCCCCAGGACTGGCCCCTCTTCCTCCCCAACCTCCTCACTGTCTGACTCTGCTGCCAGTTCTGCCGGCTGCCGGCGGGCCACAACAGTATGTATATTTTGGGGCATTCTGTCATAACCTCAAATGTTCACTAACCAACCAGTCATAAGTTGGGGACAATACCTCGAAGTGCTAAAGCAGTCTATCTCAACCGTGGCAACTTTAAGGCGCTGGCTGGGGAATTCTGGGAGTTGAAATCGGCACCTCTTCAAGTTGACAAAGCTGAGGGACCAGGCCTCCTCCGGATTCCATCTGCCGGCCAATGTCGGCTGGCGACTCCCCGGAGTAGGGCCTTCTCTGTAGCTGCTCCGGCCCTATGGAACGATCTTCCCGTGGAGATCCGAACCCTCCCTACTCTCCCGTCCTTCCGCAAAGCGATTAAGACCTGGCTCTTCCAGCAGGCCTGGGGCTGTTGATTTATCCAGCCCCATTTTACGTTATGAATGTTGTGCGATTTTAATGTCTGTACTTTTTAATTTTTATATGTTCCCCCCCTCCCTACTTTAGCTGTAAGCCGCCCTGAGTCTCTCGAGAGTGGGCGGCATACAAGTCCTAATAAATGAGCCGAGGTGGCGCAGTGGTTAGGGTGCAGTACTGCAGGCCACTTCAGCTGACTGTTATCTGCAGTTCAGCGGTTCAAATCTCACTGGCTCAGGGTTGACTCAGCCTTCCATCCTTCCGAGGTGGGTGAAATGAGGAACCCGGATTGTGGGGGCGATATGCTGACTCTGTAAACCGCTTAGAGAGGGCTGAAAACCCTATAAAGCGGTATATAAGTCTAACTGCTATTGCTATCTATCTATCTATCTATCTATCTATCTATCTATCTATCTATCTATCTATCATCTATCATCCTATTGATCTATGTATGTATGTCTGTCTGTCTATCTTTCTATCATTCATTTATTCATTCATCTTTATCTATCATCCATCTATCTATCTATCTATCTATCTATCTATCTATCTACCTACCTACCTACCTACCTACCTACCTACCTACCTATCATCTATCTATCTATAGAGATGGCGCAGTGGTTAGGGTGCAGCACTGCAGGCCACTTCAGCTGACTTCTAGTTCTGCAGTTCGGCGGTTCAAATCTCACCGGCTCAAGGTTGACTCAGCCTTCCATCCTTCCGAGGTGGGTGAAATGAGGACCCAGACTGTGGGGGCAATTTGCTGACTCAATTTGCTAAAAATCTGTAAACCGCTTAGAGAGGGCTGAAAGCCCTATGAAGCGGTATATAAGTCTAATTAATAAAATAAATAAATAAATAAATAAATAAATAAATAAATAAATAAATAAATAAATGTAAAACGTAAAAGTTACAGTGCGTTCAACCCTGCCATTGGTCATTGTTTAAGCTGGCCTACCCCGAAGGGCCGTCAGGAGTGATATTCTCGGGACCGAAAAACTCTGCATTCCGCTCAACAGATCTCAGTTTTTCCAGAGAAGCCCACTTACCTGTCTGGTGGACAGTTTTGCATCCTCATCCGTCCTCACCGTCCTCATTTCTCTACCTGCGCCGCTGGCGCCATCTTCGGAAATTCCCACGCAGGGTTCTCGCGCGTCCCAATTGCTCCGGGAAATCAAGTGTTGAAAGGTGGAGGAATTTTCCACCGGCTGAATTTCGTAAGTTAAGGCCTCTAATTGTATATGTCCCCTAAAAGGTGTGGAGGGGGGGGTAAGGGAGAAAGAAGATTTGGGGACAATGATTGTTAACCGCCCGGACTCAGTCGTGGTCAGTTGAAGTTGAGTAAAATACAGATAGTTCTTGACTTACAAAAGTTCTTTTAGTGGCCGTTCAGAGTTACAACGTTGCTGAAAAAAGTGACTGATGTCTGTTTTTTTTGCATTTAACGACTGCTGCAGCATCTCCTTGTCATGTGATCAAAATTCGGACACTTGGCAACTGACTCGCACTTATGGCGGTTGCAGTGTCCCGGGGTTGTGTGATCCTTTTTTTGCGACCTTCTGAACAAGCAAAGTCAACGGGGAAGCCGGATTCACTTAACAATTGCAGTGATTCGCTTAACAACAGGGGAAAGTGGTCTAGGCTTAGCCAGAAGTTGTATTTCTATTGCAATTTTAACGTGATGACATACATTTACACAGGTAGTTCTTGGAGGAGCGGTGTGGTGGCCTAGAGGCAGAGCTCTCGCCTCACAATCAGGGGGCTGTGAGTTCGATCCTAGGTAGAGGCAGATATTTCTCTCTCTGGGCACATTGGGAATCTACCTGCTGAACAAAACTCCGCCCTGGTGACAGGAAAGGCATCTGGCCAGTAAACACTTGGCTAGCTCCATTCAGTTGCCTGGATTCCACCCCGCAAGACATTATGGGGGTCGTTAAAAGATGATGGCACAGGTAGTCCTTGACTTACAACAGTCTGTTTAGTGTCTGTTCAAATTTACAACAGCACTGAAAAGAGGGACTTATGACCGTTTCTCACACTTATGACTGTTGCAGCATCCCTCTGGTCACGTGATCAAAATTCAGAGGTCTGGCAACTAATATTTATGACGGTCATAAGTCACTTTTTCCAGGGTCATCCTAATTTTGAACGGTGCCTAAATGAGCTATTGTTGGTGAAGGATTACCTGTATGTGAAACCTGAACTGCCCCCCAGAAAAAACAAGATTGTTAGTTGTTTTATTATTATTATTATACAATTGTATCACAGCGGCCAGTTGTTTCGCTGGATTTGGCATTGGTTACTAGTCGGGCCCCACCCAGGGGCCTAGGACGTCGTAACGTATTTTCGTAATATGCGTGCAGATCCAAGCAGTGCGGCTTTTTGCATTTGACTGATGGTGATTTTGTCAATTTTTAACTGTTTTAAATGTCATTCCAGTGCTTTTGGAATAGCACCCAGTGTGCCAATTACCACTGGAATTACCACTGCTGGTTTGTGCCATAGTCGTTGAATTTTGATTTTTAAGTCCTGGTATCTTGCGATTTTTTCATGTTCCTTCCCGGCGACCCTGCTATCACCTGGTATTGCGATGTCTATGATTGTGACCTTGTTTTTCTCAACCAGTGTGATGTCTGGTGTGTTATGCGCCAGTATTTTGTCGGTTTGTATGCGAAAATCCCACAAGATCTTGACCATCTGATTTTCGGTGACTTTTTCAGGCTGATGTTCCCACCAGTTTTTTGCTGTTTTAATATTATAATTTTTGCACAGATTCCAATGGATCATTTGCGCTACTGAATTGTGCCGCAATTTATAATCAGTCTGCGCGATTTTTTTTACAGCAGCTGAGTATGTGATCAACAGTTTCATCAGCTTCTTTGCAAAGTCTGCATTTGGCATCATCAGAGGATTTTTCGATTTTGGCCTTAATGGCATTTGTGCGGATAGCTTGTTCTTGCGCAGCCAGGATTAGTGACTCTGTTTCTTTCTTTAATGTACCTGTTGTTAACCATAACCAAGTTTGTTCACTGTCCACTTTATCTTTTATTTTTCCCAGAAATTGGCCATGCAGTGCTTTGTTCTGCCAACTCTCCATTCTTGATTTTATCACATCTTTTCTGTATTCTTGTTTCGTCTGTTGGGCCTTCAGTAGATTTTTGTTCTTTACTTCGATTAATAGATGTTCTTGAGTGTCTTTTAAATAATCAGCCAGTGCATGTTTTTCTTCTTCAACTGTTTGCTTCACTTGTAATAATCCTCTGCCACCTGATTTTCGGGGCAGGTACAATCTATCAGTATCACCACGTGGATGTAAACTGTTGTTGTTGTTGTTGTTGTTGTTGTTGTTGTTGTTATTATTATTATTATTATTATTATTATTATTATGTTAATGTTTGGTGACATTCACAGCCTTTGGGGCTGGTTGGTAGCTCAGCAGCTCGAGTCCTAACCAAAGACCTGGGAACTGTTAAGGTATTATTATTATTGTTGTTGTTGTTATTACCAAAGTCCGTTGCAGGTAGAGAGGACGACTTGAGAATCTGGGACTCCTTCCACATATCCACTGTAATAGCAATTGTCCTGGAAAGACAGGGGAGGGGCGGAAACCAACCACATTTTCGGAATAAATTCAGACAGAAAGAATTGGCTCAGCCGGTAATATTCCCAAGACGAGATTTTTGTCTCATTCCCTTTGGAAGAATCAAATTTGTATAAGCAGCAGTGAGGGAAAAAAAAAGCTTAAGACTTTTGTCACCTCTGACTTATATAACCCACAAACATCTGAATTGAGTTTGGATAGTCTAGAGCAGTGGTCTCCAACCTTGGCAACTTTAAGACCTGTGGACTTCAACTCCCAGAGTTCCTCAGCCAGCAAAGCTGGCTGAGGAACTCTGGGAGTTGAAGTCCACAAGTCTTAAAGTTGCCAAGGTTGGAGACCACTGGTCTAGAGAAAAGAAGGGGGGACAAGATAGCAGTATTCCAGTATTTGGGGGGCTGCCCCAAAGATGAAGGGCTCTCCAAAGCACCTGAGTGCAGAATAAGAAGCAATGGGTGGAAACTAATCAGGGGGAGAAGCAACCGGGAATTGAGGAGAAACTTCCTAACAGCGAGGACAATTAACCAGTGGAACACCTTGCCACCAGAAACTGTGCTTTCTCCAACGCTGGAAGTTTTTAAGAACTGGGCAGCCATTTGTCTCCAATGGGATAGGGTCTCCTACTTGAGCAGGGGGGTTGTGCTAGATGACCTCCAAGGTCCCTTCCAGCACTATTCTGATTCTAAATCCCAGACTGGTTTGGACAAAACCCAGCAGCACTTTTTCATGCAGCTGTTGATAAAAAGTTCCCCTCGCACAAACATGCTAGTCGTTCCCGACTCTAGGGGGCGGTGCTCATCTCCCTTTCAAAGCCGAAGAGCCAGCGCTGTCCGAAGACGTCTCCGTGGTCATGAGGCCCGGCATTACTCAACACCGAAGGCGCACGGAACGCTGTTCCCTTCCCACCAAAGGTGGTTCCTATTTTTCTACTTGCATTTTTTACCTGCTTTCGAACTGCTAGGTTGGCAGAAGGTGGGAGAAGTCACGGGAGCTCCCTCCGTTACGCGGCGCTGGGGATTCGAACCGCCGAAGTGCCGACCTTTCTGATCGACAAGATCAGTGTCTTAGCCACTGAGCCACCGCATCCCTCAATACTTGTATACTAGGTTGGCAGAAGCTGGGAGAAGTCACGGGAGCTCCCTCCGTTATGCGGCGCTAGGGATTCGAACCACCGAACTGCCGACCTTTCTGATCGACAAGCTCAGCACCTTAGCCCCTGAGCCACCGTGTCCTTGCTTTCCAGCTACTATGGAACAATAAGTTAATACCGGACGTGTTGTCGTTCCGGGTTCTGGTTGTGTAAGTGAACAAAAAGAAAATTAAAGTTTTGATTGGAGCACAGAAATGTGCAAGAAGTTCATTTAGCGACTGTTCAAAGTTACAATGGCACCGAAAAAAGGGACTTATGACCGTTTTTCACACTTACGACCGTTGCAACACCCTAATGGTCACGTCCTCAAAGTTCAGACGCTTGGCAACTAACTCACATTTATGACGGGTCACGTGATCCCATTTTGTGACCTTCTGATGGGGAAGCCAGATTCACTTAGCCACTGTGTTACTCACTCAAACGACTGCAGTGATTCACTTAACGAACGTGGTCAAAAAATTCGTAAAACGGGACAAAGTCACGGAACAGATTTCTCACTCAGCAACATAAATTTGGGGGCCCCATGGTGGTTGAAAGTCAAAGACTTATGGGCCATAAAAGAAACCAATAGAATTATTATGCATTGTCCTGCCTAAAACTTACCTGGATATACGGATATTCTGCAACCAGTTCTCCCTTCACATTGTAAGTATAAATCAGCATATTTTCCCTGGCAAAGAATCTGGAAATGTAAAAACAAAAACAAAAATGGAATTTAGCAGGGTTGAACCTCTCATATGCAGCACATTACATACCAAGTCAAGCTACGATGAGGGATGATTAAAAAAAATAATCCAAAATATTGAAAGGGAAATAAAGAGAAATTGCAGCTGTGCAAAGTCTTATTACAAAAATATTTTTAAGTAGCGATTATCAGTTCGGAAAATAAAAAGACCTAGGATAATGTCCCCATCTGGAGAAGGAGATAAGTTTGAACTGGAGCCAACTGGAGATCGAGGGGACGGCTTCGTTGGCTTCGGGGGGGGGGCGGAATGGGGAGGAACAGGCAAAGTCAGGCCAGGGCCTTTCAGGATTCGGATGCTTGTAGGCGGGGAGGAAAGGGGGCAGGATGACCAGGAGAGGCTAAGCAGTGAAAATGAGAGACAGAGCTCAGGCGAGGAGCAAGGACCACCCGCTCCTGATCCAAGAGCACGGAGAGTAGAGAGAAGGCGAGAACAGTGCAGGCTGACCCAACTACTTGGGAGGAAAGCACCCCGCCCAGGGGTGAAATGCTACCAGTTCGGGGCAGTTCGCCTGAACCGGTAGTAAAAAAATACATTTACACTTCCCACTTATGGTTTTTGATGAGGTTTTAAAAAAATGTTTATTTTTATGTTTTATGACATAAACTGCTGGGAGTTGCTTTTCTTAAATCTAGAAGGAGAGAAAAACAATTATCCGTCCGTCCACATGATCCATTAAAAGGAAGCGGCCACTTACTGTCGTTTCAGATGCACAATTCTGTATTGTCTTTCCACTTTAATCATGTAACTCAAATGCACCTGAAGCGAGACGGAAAAAATGCAGAATGGTCAATTTTTGCCTTTGGGGCCACTTTGAATAACAATTCATGTCGATTCACAGGGTGAATATATATCTCTATCTCTATCTCTATCTCTATCCCTATCCCTATCCCTATCCCTATCCCTATCTATCTCTCTATCTCTCTATCTCTCTATCTCTCTATCTCTCTATCTCTCTATCTCTCTATCTCTCTATCTCTATCTCTATCTCTAACTCTAACTCTAACTCTATCTCTATCTATCTATCTATCTATCTATCTATCTATCTATCTATCTCTATCTCTATCTCTATCTCTATCTCTATCTCTATCTCTATCTCTATCTCTATCTCTATCTCTATCTCTATATCATCTATATCTATATCTATATCCATATCATCTATCTATCTATATCTCTAATCTCTATCTCTATCTCTATCTCTATCTCTCTATCTCTCTATCTCTATCTCTATCTCTATCTCTATCTCTATCTCTCTATCTATCTCTCTCTCTCTCTCTCTCTCTCTCTCTATCTCTATCTCTATCTCTATCTATCTATCTATCTATCTATCTATCTATCTATCTATCTATCTATCTATCTATCTCTATCTCTATCTCTATCTCTATCTCTATCTCTATCTCTATCTATCTCTATCTCTCTCTCTCTCTATCTATCTATCTATCTCTATCTCTATCTCTATCGTCTCTATCTCTGTCTGTCTGTGAAATTCAGCAGGTTCTGACAGGTTCTGGAGAACCGGTAGAAGAAATTTCGAGTAGTTCGGAGAACTGGCAAATGCCACCTCGCAATATCCTTCCCCCATGACTGGGGAGGGAATGGGGATTTTGCAGTAACCTTCCCCTGCCACACACACCAAGCCACACCCACAGAATCAGTAGTAAAAAATAGAATTTTACCACTGCAGAGGTGGGTTCCTACCAGTTTGCACCTATTCGGTAGAACCGGTTTGTCAAATCTACCGAACCGGTTAGAAGAGGTTCCACCAGTGGACCCGGAAAGCAGGCCACACCTACAGAAGAGGTTCCAAAAAATTTTGAAACCCACCACTGTACCACTGATATATATATTGTGGTGGGATTCAAACATTTTTACTACTGGTTCTGTGGGCGTGGCTTGGTAGGTGTGGCAGGGGAAGGATATTGCAAAATCCCCATTCCTTCCCGATCAGCCGGGATCTCGGGAGGCAGAGGATAGATGGGGGCGAGGCCAGCCAGAGGTGGTATTTGCTGATTCTCCGAACTACTCAAAATTTCCACTACCATTTCTCCAGAACTGGTCAGAACCTGCTGAATATCACCCGTGATGTGTGTGTGTGTGTGTGTGTGTGTGTGTGTAGTATATATAGAGTATGTATATGTATATATACACACATACATATACACACATATATACACAGAACTCCAGAACTTCCAAAGACAGACAGACACACACACATACAGACACACAGACACACACACACACACACACAGCTTCATTTTAAACTTGTATTGCATCGGCCACCTTTGTGGCAAGATAGGGAACAAACAAATTAAACAAAAAGCAAGCAAATAAATAAATTTAACCCATGGAATTTGAGACTAAAGAAATTTCCACTTCCGCTAAAAGTTTGCACGGTCTGCAGAATGTCATTTAGGGCCGTAGTGCAGTATTGCTTTTTTTTAAAAAAAATAACCTTTTTATTATTTCTGACTTTTATTGGTTTTTCACAATCAAGCAGGATTGCTTTGCATCTCAGAGCAAAACATAAACCATGGTTTATAAGTGGCAAATAGCTAAGATCTTCCAAGACCAATTAGAACAGTGTTTCTCAACCTTGTCAACTTGAAGATATCTGGACGTCAACTCCCAGAATTCCCCAGCCAGCTGGCTGGGGAATTCTGGGAGTTGAAATCCAGACATCTTCAACTTGACAAGGTTGAGAAACACTGAATTAGAACCAAGAATGGCCTGAGAAGCCAATTATCTTTGCAAATCGCCTCAGGGTGATTCATTCATTTCTTGGTTTGGCTGAACCAAGGACATGGAAACGTAACCATGGTGGCTTGACAACTAACTATGGATAATGGTTTATGTGCAAATCAGGCAGAGATGGGAAGGATAATGTGGTTTTCCTGGTTTTGAATCAAAATGAAACTTACTTTGCTGTTGTAAAGAGAGCTCGTTTCCAGCTGCAGGGGCTCTATGACTTCTGAGTAAAGATATGTTGAAGACATGCGGATGAAACCTAAAAAAGGAATATAGAAAAAAAGAGGATTAATATTTGCAGGAGTTTTTTGACGGTGGGACTGGGGGCTCTGAGGAGCAACTTGAGAAGTAGATGGGGTAAGAAAACTTCATCACTATTCCATCCATCCCTTAGTTCTGATTTCCGTATAGCTTTTAAAACCTTAACCTGTGTAGTTCTAATGTTTTAATTATTTTTCTACTTTAACAGAAGCCTTGTAGAATAACAGAGTTGGAAAGGGACCTTGGAGGTCTTCTAGTCCAACCCCCTGATCTGGCAGGAAAGCCTATTCCACCCCAGGCAAATGGATGCCCAATCTCTTAAAATACTCCAGTATTGGTGCACCCACAATTTCTTGTAGCAAGCAGTTCCACTGGTTAATTGTTCTCACTGTTAGGAAGTTTCGCCTTAGGTCCAGGTTCGCCTTAGTTCCCATCCTTGATTTCTTGTTCTGCCTTCTGGTGCTTTGGAGAATAATCTGACCCCCTCTTCTTCTTTGGGGCAACCCCTCAAATACTGGAATAATGTTATCATGTCCCCCCCTAGTCCTTTTGGGCATTTTACAGTTAGAGGATATCAAGCATGGACAAGTTAAAAATGCGATTAATAAAGGATGCATCCAAAGAATCATAGAATAAAATAGAAGGCAGCTTACATTCCATCCCTAATCCTTCTTTTTTTAATAATAATTTTAAAAAAAATTAATTTAAAACAAATACAACATCCTTCTTTACATGCTATAGAAAGTGTATCAGTTGGTTACAAAAAGACTTTCGTGCATCTCTTCCACAGTCAACAAACATAATGAATATTAACTCAAGTATTTTAACTCAGATATTTATACATGTTACCATCATCATATCTCCATTTTCATTTGACTATAATTGTTTAAGCGTCTTTCATCATAAAATACACCAAGATTTAATACATAACCACATACTGGCCTTTCATTTACTATTTCTAAAATCCTCCTTTAACACTGAATCCTTATGTCCTGTTCTAGCTAAACATCCATAATATTTAATAACAAAGTTTTCTAATCCTCCTTTCCAAATCATTGTTTATAATTTACATCCAGTTTCCTTATGTTATACCCATATCTATATATATACATTGTTATCCTTATCCCTCCTTTATTTAACTATATCCTGTATCATAACATTTCCCCCCAATAATCAAAGCTTTAACTGTATCTAACTTAGTTCTTTTTTTTATTAACCTTTATATATAATCCAAAGGGATTTCTAATCTTCCTTTCATGGGTACCATTCAATATTCATATCCAATTATTACTCATCATGACACTACACTTTGTATACGATAGCAACATTATCAATTATTTATGTGACTATATCTATTGTCACTAAATTTCACTAAGTTTAACTAGTTTTAAATTATACTCTTCCATCTGTCAACCTGTATCTTTCCAGTGACAAAACAGTCTCATGTCTTCTGCCATTTGTGGTGCCAGTCCTCTAATCATCTCCTTAATCAACTTTGTATGGACTCCTCTTAGCAACTCCTTGCTTATAAGATCTCTCATATAATCCTTCTTTAAATTAAACTAGATATACCCAAAGCCTATTTTATAGGTAGCCTTCAACTTACAATCAATTCAGTGACCAAAGCTAGAACAGCACTGAAGTGACTTATGACTGTTTTTCACCCTTACGACCGTTGCATCATCCTCGTGGTTACGTGATCAATAATAGAATGTTTAGCAACTGGCTCGTATTTTATGACGTTTGCAGCGTCCCGGGGTTACGTGATCCCCTTTTGCGAACGTCTGACAAGCAAAGTCCATGGGTGAAGCCGGATTCACTTAACAGCCGTGTTGCTAACTTAGTCATTTCAGTGATTTGCTTAACAACGGTGGCCAGAAAGGTCATAGCATGGGGGCAAAACCCGCTTAGCAGCGTTCATGTTGGGCTCAGTTGTGTTCGTACGTCAAGAACTACCTGTATCCATTTCAGGATTTACACATATGTAATTGGCATGCGTGTGATTTAAACACACATGTGCAGCCTCCCTGGGGGGGGTGTAAACTGAAATTGGGGGAGTTAATTTTGCCCACTCTTTGCACCCACCAGCACTGAGGAAGAGGAGGAGAAGCAGCAAGCACCGAAACCATGGCACCCCCAGCCTCCACCAGGAAAAGAGGTGCTTCCCTTCCGCCATTTTGCTGAAGCCCCTCCCTCCTCACGGTTCCAACTGTCACCTGTCCTGAAGCCCCGCCCCCTCAGCAGCCCAGGTGTGAAACCCCGCCTCCACAGATTCCAACTTTCAATGGCCACTCAGGACAAAACCCCACCCCTTCTGGCTCCGCCCCACCACTCTCCCATTGGCTCCTTAACTTGGCTGTCTCTCCTGACCCCACCTCCTTCATGTTTTTGAGAAGCAGCCTTTGCCCCATGTCCCGCCTCCTTCATGCCCCACCCCTTCAGCAGCTGCCACTCAGGTCCAAGCCCCACCTCTTCCCAGGCTTCCAATGAAAGCTGCATGCATCTCCCAATAGACAGAAAAATAGGTGGATCCGCAGAGACTTCTGGGTAATTTTAGTCCGCTTGTCCTACCTCACAGGGTTGTTGTGAGGACAAAATTAGAAGAAATAACCAGGAAGGGGCCTTGAGCTCTGAAAGAGAAGAACAGATATAAGAGCTAATAACAGCTCTTATAATATAATAATAATGATGATAATATAATTTTAATAATATATAATAATACAAATATAATAATATATAATACAAATATAATAATATATAATACAAATATAATAATATATAATACAAATATAATAATATATAATACAAATATAATAATATAAATATATATAAAATTTAAAAATATAAATATACAGTATTTGTTCTGCCCCAAGCAATGAGGCTCGGGCAGCCAGTTAACTCCAAGCATAGGAATCTCTTTTCAGATCAAGTTTATTATCAGGCATCCTTAATAGCAAAACTTACAGTTCAGTGTTAAGACTCTTCCGTTCTTCTGACAGTATTATTATAATAATAGGATAATCAGGATAGTGGGATTATTATTATTATTTAAACTCTGGCCATTAAAATGCATAGTGCAATTTCGAAAGCATGCTAAGGAAGGTTGTGGGTATGTCTAGTTTAATGAAAAGAAGGACTAGGGGAGACATGATGGCAGTCTTCCAATATCTCAAGGGTTGCCACTAAGAAGAGGGAGTCAAATTATTCTCCAAAGCACCTGCGGGCAGAACAAGAAGCAATGGGTGGAAACTAATCAAGGAGAGAAGCAACTTAGAACTGATGAGGAATTTCCTGACAGTTAGAACAATTAACCAGTGGAACAACTTGCCTGCAGAAGTTGTGAATGCCCCAACACTGGGAGTCTTTAAGAAGATGTTGGATAGCCATTTGTCTGGAACAGTATAGGGTTTCCTGCCTAGGCAGGGGGTTGGACTAGAAGACCCCCAAGGCCCCTTCCAACTCTGCTATTGTATTGTATTATTGTATTTTCAGAGCAATCAGACAGTGTTTTGATTCTTTGATGCAATTGAAGAAATTGTGTTCGCTGTTTCTATTGCACGTTTGGCAAGTCAGTTCGGAATTAGGCAGTGCCTAAACTGAATAAACTACTGTACATTAATTATAATTTATTCCTAATTCCCAGGATTGGTTTGTGGATAAAACCGGAGAAGGGTTTTACTCACTTGCTTATTCTATTTGCATAATGGCAAAATTTATTTGCTTATTTAATCTATTTGCATATTGCCAAATTTACTTGCTCGCTTATTCCATTTGCATATTGCCAATTTATTTGCTTACTTATTTTATTTGTATATTGCCAAATTTATTTGCTTACTTATTTTATTTGCATATTGCCAAATTTATTTGCTTATTCATTCTATTTGCATGTTGCCAGATCAGTTGATTAGAGAAAGCCCACGACGTAAATTTCACAAGCATTAAATAAGCCACTAACTAGAACAGCATACAAATAATATACTATTAATAAATAAAAACAGGGAAAAAAACGACAAACAGGAAAATAGTTAACAGTATCTCTAGATAAAAGATCAAAAGGTATGCAGAATCTTGGTTGACCTGGCAGAAAATAGTCAGAAAATAAATAAATAAGCACTGAATAAAATTATTTGAAATCTGCACAGCAGGAATGTTTAAAGTCAAAATTGTAAACAGAATAGTAATAATAGATAACACAACCAAATACTGGTAGTGTAATAGTACTAGTGCAGTAGTAGTAAATGTAGATTGCTATTAACATGGAAAGAAGGTAACAACTTAGAGCTAATAGTAATAATAATGACGATATGGAAAAAATAGATAACACACACACATTGCACGGTGACAATAGGACACAGTACTGTAATTAAACTGATTTCTTTTTTAAAAAAACAACAGTTTATTATAGTGTTTACCACATATCCTAGGGCAGCGGTTCTCACACGATGTATAGATTTCAACTCCCAGAATTCCCCAGACAACTTACTGGTAGGGGGATTTTTTTTTTCATTTCGAAAAATCCTTTCTTTTTTTAAAAAAAATTATAACTGTTATTAATAATATGTATTTATAACACTTTTTTCCCTACAGTTGAGGATATACTTGAAAATTGCTTTCTTACCATCCCATAGATCCATCTTATCTTACAACAGTCCTACTTCTTCTTCCCTCCCTCCCTCTTTACTTCCCTCGTTTCTTCTCTCCTACTCTCCTTCCTTCCCTCTTTCCTTCCCTCCCTCCTTTCTTCTCTCCTTCTCTCCTTCCCTCCTTTCTTCCCTCCTTCCTTCCTTCCCTCCTTTCTTCTCTCCTTCTCTCCTTCCTTTCCCCCTTCCTTTCCTCCTTCCTTCCCCCTTCCTTCTCTCCTACATTCCCTCCTTCCTTCCCTCCTTTCTTCTCTCCTTCTCTCCTTCCTTCCCTCCTTTCTTCTCTCCTACTCTCCTTCCTTCCCTCCTTCCTTCCCTCCCTCCTTCCCCCTTCCCTCCCTCCTTTCTTCTCTCCTTCCCTCCTTCCTTCCCTCCTTCCTTCCTTCCCCCCTTTCTTCTCTCCTTCCTTTCCCCCTTCCTTTCCTCCTTCCTTCCCCCTTCCTTCTCTCCTACATTCCCTCCTTCCTTCCGTCCTTTCTTCTCTCCTTCTCTCCTTCCTTCCCTCCTTCCTTCCCTCCTTTCCTCTCTCCTACTCTCCTTCCTTCCGTCCTTCCTTCCCTCCCGCCTTCCCCCCTTCCCTCCCTCCTTTCTTCTCTCCTTCTCTCCTTCCCTCCTTCCTTCCCTCCTTTCTTCTCTTCTCTCCTTCTCTCCTTCCTTTCCCCCTTCCTTTCCTCCTTCCTTCCCCCCTTCCTTTTCTCCTACATTCCCTCCTTCCTTCCCTCCTTGCTTCCCTCCCTCCTTCCTACCCTGGCAGGGGGATTCTGGGAGTTGAAATCCACCCATATTAAAGCATGCTGGCTGGGGAATTCTGGGTATCGAAGTTCACCCGGGCTGTCTGAGGAATTCTGGGAGTCGAAGTCCACCTGGGCTGTCTGAGGAATTCTGGGAGTCGAAGTCTGCTGGGAAAAGGAATAAGAGCATCCACCTGCCCCAGGTAGAGGCTCCACCCCCTCTTCCCTAGCCCCGCCCATAGTGGTCCTTTGCCTGGCCTTCCTCTGGCTGTGGGCCGTTGCCGGGGGCAACCAAGCAGCAGCCAGAGGGATGAAGGCAACCGCCAGGCCTCTGGGAGGAGCATCAGGGCCTCTGTGACCCCTTGATTAAGTGGGTTCAGAGCCCCCTGGGCGCCAGCCCCATACTCCCCAGCGGTGGGGTCTCTGGAGTAATAGATCCCCTCCGAAAGCCGCTACTTCCTCCCCTTTCAGGTGACTCTCCTCCCCTCAAAAGGCCCTGCTGAGCCATTTCCTCAGGGCATGTGCAGAGTTCTAACCCTTCTGAAGAGATAAGCAAGGGCTGGGCTGTCAAAACTTGGTTAGAGCAGGGAGGAGGTCAAAAAAGTCAAGATGGCGGCCGGGATTTGCCCCTACTTGGCGAACTGTGAAACGGGCGGCTTTGTCAATTTGGCAAATAAATATGTGTATTTATTTATTTAGTACCTGCACAGTGGGCTTTTCTTTTCAAGGACAATCTTCCCTTTCATTTTATTTTATCTGACTTTCTTTTGGAAAGCTGCCCGTTAGATTTATTTCATTTCGTGATTGATTTCCTTGCTTCGGCTCTTGGATTTTCCTCTGTAAAAGCAAAGTTATAAACATAGAGAATGACAGCTTTATTATTTCTTTCGGATTAGTCCGAACCTTTTTGGACGTCTGGCCTTTATTTTCTGGCAAGAAAACACGGTAGCTGTCATGATGTAAACTCTGGGCCTGCCTTGACGTTTTTATGGACAGTCACCCCTGTTAAGAATCAGCTGATCATGTCTCAGTGTCTCTGACCATGTGCAGAGTGCCTTCCCTTGTGGAAAAGCTGGCTCCACAAAGGCATCCTCATGAAAGGGGGTATCCTCTTAGCACCCTCCCCGCTTCATGAGATCCTGCAAAGATGGCCCCCAGTGTGCCCTTTGTCTTTGCCCTTGCCTTTCTTTCTTTCTTTCTTTCTTTCTTTCTTTCTTTCTTTCTTTCTTTCTCCTCTTCCTTCCTTCCTTCCCCCTTCCTCTTTCATTTATACTTTTTTCTCTTTCATTCATTCATTCATTCATTCTTTTTCTTTCTTTCCTTCTTCCTTTCTCTCTCCTTCCTTTCTCTTTCTTTCTTTTTTCTTCTCTTCCTCTTCCTTCCTTCCTTCCCCCTTCCTCTTTCATTTATTCTTTTTTCTCTTTCATTCATTCATTCATTCTTTTTCTTTCTTTCCTTCTTCCTTTCTCTCTCCTTCCTTTCTCTTTCTTTCTTTCTTTTTTCTTTCTCCTCCTCTTCCTTCCTTCCTTCCCCCTTCCTCTTTCATTTATTCTTTTTTCTCTTTCATTCATTCATTCATTCTTTTTCTTTCTTTCCTTCTTCCTTTCTCTCTCCTTCCTTTCTCTTTCTTTCTTTCTTTTTTTCTTTCTCCTCCTCTTCCTTCCTTCCTTCCCCCTTCCTCTTTCATTTATTCTTTTTTCTCTTTCATTCATTCATTCATTCTTTTTCTTTCTTTCCTTCTTCCTTTCTCTCTCCTTCCTTTCTCTTTCTTTCTTTTTTTCTTCTCTTCCTCTTCCTTCCTTCCCTCCCTCCCTCCCTTTCTCTCCTTCCTCCCCCTTCCCCTTCCTTCCTTTCATTCTTCCTCCTCTCCTCCCTTCCTCTTCCTTTCTTTCTTTCTTTCTTCCTTTCTTTTTTCTTCCTTCCTTCCTTCTTCTCTCTCTTTCCACCCCCCTCCCTTTTTCTTTCATTTTTTCTTTCTTTCTTCTTAATAGCAAGACAGCTGTTAAGGGAATTTTGCCCCATTTTATGCTGCAGTTGTAATTGAATCGCTCCAGTTGTTAAGCGTCTGAATTTTGACCACAAGGATGCTGCCAAGAAGGTCGTTCAGTGGGTGAAACTGAAAACCCGTCATAAGTCACTGTTTTCAGGGCTGTTATAACTTTGGTCATAAATCAAACTGATGTATGTTCATTCCTAGCAAACTTTGATGAATTTTAAGGAAAAAGTGTTGATTGCACTCTTTCTTTCTTTCTTTCTTTCTTTCTTCTTTCCTTCCTTCCTTCCTTCCTTCCTCTCTCTCTTCCTTCCTTCCTTTCCCTCTCTCTTCCTTCCTTCCTGCATTTCCTTCCTTCCCACCTTCCCCTCTCTCTCTCTTTCTCTCTCTCTCTTCCTTCCTTCCTGCATTTTCTTCCTTTCTTCCTGCCTTCCTTCCTTCCTCCCTCCCTCCCTCTCTCTCTCTTTCTCTCTCTCCCTTCCTTCCTGCATTTTCTTCCTTCTTCCTGCCTTCCTCCCTCCCTCCCTCCCTCTCTCTCTTTCTCTCTCTTCCTTCCTTCCTGCATTTTCTTCCTTTCTTCCTGCCTTCCTTCCTCCCTCCCTCCCCCCTCTCTTTCTCTCTTCCTTCCTTCCTTCCTTCCTCCCTCCTTCCCTCCCTCTCTCTCTCTCTCTCTTCCTTCCTTCCTGCATTTTCTTCCTTCCTGCCTTCCTCCCTCCCTCCCTCCCTCTCTATTTCTCTCTTCCTTCCTTCCTTCCTTCCCTCCTCCTTGAATTTTCTTCCTTCCTTCCTTGTATTTTCCTTTTCAAGGCCGCTCTTGGTCTTTCTCCCCTTAAGGAAGTGAAGACGCCGAATGAGAAAACCCGAACTCTTGCGGAGATTCCATGGTTAGAAGCAGTCGCTCTGCACGGCAAGAAAAGGAATAATTTCCTCCGATCTCTCCCGTTTCTCGGTGATCTGGAGAAGTTGAAAATTTAAGGACTGAGATGAGAGCAATGCGCCAAATATATGGTTGTCAATTGGAAGGGCTTCACTACTTAAACCCCAGATGTGAGTAGTGACAACGTTTAAAGTTACACACAGCTCCTGGTAGGTGAGTGGACTTCAATTTTTTCCAGTCATTAGAAATAGTGAATAGCGATAACGGAGAATATTTCATTGCTCAGGGTTGAAATGAGGTTTTATTATCGACGCTCTTTTGAGCTTGAAGGTTTTCTTGCAGACGTTTCGGGGCCCAGCTAGCGAATGTCATCAGGGCTGGAGGAAGGGAAGGAGAAAGGAAAAAGGAGGAGGAGGAGGAGAAAAAGAAGGAGGAGGATTGTGGGGTCCCTGGTGTTCTCTCAGCTTGTTTTATGGCAGATATTTCATGACCCAACTACAGAATGTCATCAGTGCTGCTGCAGGAGGAGAAGAAAGTAAAAAAAAGAGGAAGGGAAAAGGAGGAAGGAGGAGGAGATGGAGAAGGAGGAAGAGAAGGAGGAAAAGGAGAAAGAGAAGGATTGTTCTCTCAGCTTTGTTTCTGGCAGACATTCCATGACCCAACTAGGGAACGTCATCAGTGCTAGAGGAGGAGGAGAAAGGAAAAGAGGAAGGAAAAGGGAGAAGGAAGAGAAGGAGAAAGTAAAGAAAGGGAAGGAGAAAGAGAAGGATTGTAGGGTTCTTAGCGTTTTC
>NW_028261388.1:1596584-1674084 GCF_051295495.1 Thamnophis sirtalis | reverse complement strand
AGGGGCTGCCACAGAGAAGAGGGGATCAACTTATTCTCCAAAGCCCCTGAGGGCAGGACAAGAAGCAATGGATGGAAACTAACCAAGGAGAGAGGCAACCTGGAACTAAGGAGAAACTTCCTGACGGTGAAAACAATAAACCAGTGGAACAGCTTGCCACCAGAAGTTTGAAGGTTTTCAAGAAAAGATTGAACAATTATTTGTCCAGAAGGGAATAAGGTCTCCTGTTCAAGCAAGGGGTTGGACTAGAAGACCTCCAAGGTCTCTTCCAATCGTATGATTCTACGATTTTTTTATTAGTCACATTTTTAATTTGTCCATGCTTGACGTTATCTAACTGCAGAGTGCCTAGATGCTTGCTTGCAGGCTTCATCCTGATGGCTCTTGTCTTCAACTCAAGCTTATCAGCAAATGTAAAACAATTCTTTTCGATGCACAAATAATATCTGGCTGAAATTACGATAATGCAGTGCAGTAGACATAAAATAAAATGTCCAATATTTTAATGCTGTTTTCAACCAGCTGCCCCTCCAAAATATACAAGAGTTTACCAGCTCTTAGTCAGAGACTAACAAGTCCTAGGGCGCATGTAATTAGGTGCGGTGGAATGTAATTTAAGTTAAAGGGCTCCACTCATAGAAAACCCACATAAATTAAACACACGGTTTTAAATCTCCTTCGACCCCATTTG
The DNA here is from genome assembly GCF_051295495.1 of Thamnophis sirtalis. NCBI lineage: Eukaryota > Metazoa > Chordata > Lepidosauria > Squamata > Natricidae > Thamnophis > Thamnophis sirtalis. The sequence continues at coordinate 1,673,393 of NW_028261388.1, read as the reverse complement.
GTGTAAACGGAGTCTCCCTTTCTGCATGGAGAATAGCAATAGCAGTAGACTTATATACCGCTTCATAGGGCTTTCAGCCCTCTCTAAGCAATAGCAATAGCAGTAGACTTATATACCGCTTCATAGGCCTTTCAGGCCTCTCTAAGCGGTTTACAGAGAGTCAGCATATTGCCCCCAACAATCTGGGTCCTCATTTTACCCACCTCGGAAGGATGGAAGGCTGAGTCAACCCTGAGCCGGTGAGATTTGAACCGCTGAACTGCTGATCTAGCAGTAGCCTGCAGTGCTGCATTTAACCACTGCGCCACCTCAGCTCAGTGGTTAAATGCAGCACTGCAGGCTACTATGCAGCACTGCAGGCGACTAGAAGACTATTGAGAACGCCAGCTGTCCCACCGCCCTCTTGATGTCCCTGTTTCTCAGAGTATAAATCAGAGGGTTGACCAAAGGGGTTAAAATGGCAAAAGTCATGTCGCTCAGAATGTGGATGTCGCCGGGCATCTGGACGCGGTAGGAGAGAAAGGCCAGAGCAATGGAGGAATAGTAGATGATGACCACCGCCAGGTGGGAGAAGCAAGTGGAGAAGGTCTTCCTGCGTCCTTCCTTGGACTTGATCCTCAGGACGGAGACCATGATGCAGGCATAGGAGATGACCACCAGGAGCAGCGGGCCGAAGGCCACGGCCATCGAAATGGTAAAGCCCAGGAAACTCTGGAACGTGGTGTGGGCATTTTGGCACGCGGCCTGGACCACTGCCAAGTGGTCGCAGAAGCAGTGGTTGATCCTGGGCGTCTCGCCGAAGGTCAGCTGGGAAGACTGGACCACTGGCTGGATGGGGACCAGCAGCGCGCAGAGCCACGCCCCGGCAGCCAGCCGCAGGTTCCTCTGCTTGGTCATCCGTACCGCGTAGTGCAAGGGGTGGCAGATGGCCTCGTAGCGGTCGTAGGACATCACCACCAGGAGGAAGGTCTCCGTCACCGCCAGCCCGTGGAAGAAATACATCTGCAAGAAGCACCCCTTGGAGGAGACCCGCTTGGCGTCCACCAAGAACATGGCCAGCATTCTGGGGATGGTCAGGGTGGTCAGCAGGATGTCCAAGACCGAAAGGTTGATCAGGAAGAAGTACATGGGCTTGTGGAGCTTGGCGTCGGTGGCTACAGCCACAACGACGGTGACGTTGCTGGAGAGGATGAGCAGATAGAAGGCGAGGAAGACGAAGAAGAGGAGGAACTGGTGTTCCTGGAGGCTGGAGAAGCCGACAAGCCAGAAGGATGGGACAGAACCACCCGTAAAGTTGCAAGTCTCCATTTTGTGAAAGGCTCACAGGGCCTAGTAAACAAAAGAGAGGAGACCAGAGGGGAGGGGAGGGTCAGCTTTGCCCATAAATAACAGTGGCGTGAGCACTAGCACCTTTATGCCGCTTCCCAGGACTTTCACAGCCCTCTTTAAGTGGTTTACAGAGTCAACATATCGGCCCAAACAATCCGGGTCCTCATTTGACCCACCTCGGAAGGACGGAAGGCTGAGTCAACCTGGAGCTGGTCGGGATCGAACTGCTGGCAGTTGGCAGAATTAGCATACAATGCTGCATTCTAACCACTGGGGAGGAAGGAAGGAAGGAAGGAAGGAAGGAAGGAAGGAAGGAAGGAAGGAAGGAAGGAAGGAAGGGCAATAGCCCTTAGACTTATATATTGCTTCACAGTGCTTTGCAGCCCTCTCTAAGCGGTTTACAGAGTCAGCCTATTTGCCCCCAACAATCTGGGTCTTCGTTTGACCCACCTCGGAAGGACGGAAGGCTGAGCCAACCTTCAGCCAGTCAGGATCGAACTGCTGGCAGTGAGCAATGAATTAGCCTGCAATACTGCATTATCAACCACTGCGTCACTAAGGAAGGAAGGAAGGAAGGAAGGAAGGAAGGAAGGAAGGAAGGAAGGAAGGAAGGAAGGAAGGAAGGAAGGAAGGAAGGAAGGAAGGAAGGAAGATCAATAGCCCTTAGACTTATACACCGCTTCAAAGTGCTTTCCAGTCCTCTCTAAGCGGTTTATGGAGTCAGCCTCTTGCCCCCTGGGTCCTCATTTTACCCACCTTGGAAGGATGGAAGGCTCAGTTAATTCTGAGCTGGTTAAGATCGAACTGTTGGCAGTGGGCAGAGTTAGCCTGCAATACTACGTTCCAACCATTGTGTACCATGGATGGATGGAAGGAAGGAAGGAAGAGAGAATAGAAAGACCAATAGCACTTTGACTTATATACCGCTTTGCAGTGCTTTCCAGCACTCTCTAAACTGTTTACAGAGTCAGCCTCTTCCCCCAACAATCTGGGTCCTCATTTCACCCACCTCGGAAGGACGGAAGGCTGAGTCAACCTGGAGCCTGGTGAGATTCGAACTGCCAAATTGCAGGCAGTCGGCAGGCAGCAGAAGTAGCCTGCAGCACTGCACTCTACCCTCTGCACCACCTTTGCAAAGTCCTTCTATTCATTTTGGGCGACTTGAGTTTATTCTAATTGATCATAAATAATACAATATATAAAATATGTGTGTGTGTCCACACACACTTGGCCAATAAAAAATTCTATTCTATTCTGATTTCATTCTCTTCTCTTCTCTTCTGCATTTATTTATATACGGGAGCTTTGTAGCCGAGCGACCCTGATATGAATGCACGGGGAAGAAGACAATCACAATTCCTCATCTCAAACCATCTCCGCAAACCTTTTCTTGTGAGTCATTTTGTTCCAGCCTTGCCCAAAAGAAGAAGGTTAGCGAGAGAGGAATGTAAATTGTTATGCAGGGGCCATCAGCTGAAACGAAGACTGGACTAAAATACTATTTGTGCAGTTTGGCTGCCACTGAGCCAAATCCCACGAGACGGGAGCCTTCGTGAAGATATGGATTGATTTTATTTTCACAAGGTTTTTGAGCGAGGAAAACAAACCAAAACTCTTCTCTATAGAACTGAGAAAAAGATAATTTTCCCAGAGCCACAGGCAGGGTATAGCAATAGCAATAGCAGTTAGACTTATATAGCGCTTCATAGGGCTTTCAGCCCTCTCTAAGCGGTTTACAGAATCAGCATATTGCCCCCCAACAACAATCCGGGTTCTCATTTCACCCACCTCGGAAGGATGGAAGGCTGAGTCAACCCTGAGCCGGTGAGATTTGAACAGCCAAACTGCAGAACTGCAGTCAGCTGAAGTAGCCTGCAGTGCTGCATTTAATCACTGTGCCACCTCGGCTCGGGTATAAATTATATTTCTACAGAGAGACAGAACTACAGCTCCTTTCCAATTCTTTATTCGGTGCTTTATTCATTCGAGGAGGGGGTTGGACTAGAAGACCTCCAAGGTCCCTTCTAACCCTACGATTCTATGATTCTTTGGATCCATCCTTTATTAATCACATTTTTAACTGGCCCATGCTTGATATTATCGAACTGTAAAATGCCCAGAAGGACCAGGGGGGGGACATGACAGCATCTTCCAATATTTGAAGGGCTGCCACAAAGAAAATCTATTCTCCAAGGCACCTGAGGGCAGAACAAGAAGCAATGGGTGGAAACTAATCAAGGAGAGAAGCAACTTAGAACTGAGGAGGAATTTCCTGACAGGGAGGACAGTTAACCAGTGGAAGGACTTGAAGTTATGAATGCCCCAATACTGGAAATTTTAAAGAAGATGTTGGATAACCATTTGCCTGAAGTAGTGTAGGGTTCCCTGCCTGAGCAGGGGGTTGGACTAGAAGACCTCCAAGGTCCATTCCAATTCTTTACTTGCAGCATTCTGTTAATGTAGCGTTACAATAAATAAGTAAAGTCTTAAGAATAATCTTGCAATAAATTAAGGAGAAACCTCCTGATAGTGAGAACAATTAATTAGCGGAACGACTTGCCTCCAGAAGTTGTGGGTGCTCCCTCACTGGAGGCTTTCAACAAGAGATTGGACAACCATTTGTCTGGAATGGTAGAAAGTCTTCTGCCATAAGCTGGGGGTTGGACTAGACTAGAAGATCTCCAAGGTCCCTTCCAGCTCTGGGTTTCTATGTTTTATATTTTTCTACTTCTTTTGTTAGAAAGGCCCGTTTTTCCTTTCTGACTATTTTTGTTGCCTTTCCTTGATATACCTTTCCCTGTTGGAAAACAAGTTTTGCCCAATTAAATAATAATAATCCAAGAACTTGGTGTAGCTATTATTGGGCAGTATAATGTCTCCCAAAAACAAAGCTTTGGACCTAAAACTGTGTGTGTGGGGGAACCATTTAAAGTTATTTTAAAAATGGATTGCGTGTGTGAGTTTCTTAACTTCTAAAATATTTCTTCCCAGTCTAAGCACAAAACTCCATTATTATTATTATTGATTATGTTTCAAAGGTTTATGAAAAGTCAAGAACTCCCTATTATTAAGCTTTCCTCATTTAATCTCTGAGTAGATTCCCACCAATTTCAAGACCCCAAGGGCACATCTTGGAAGCTACACTTTTGCTTAGTGTATAGATGATGCCTTTCCTTAAATACGAAAATAAATACGTTTATTGTTCAAATGTGTACATCTCAATAGAAATGACTCTCAGCGGTGTACAACAGTCCACTAAAATAATAATATAAAACGGTAATTACAGAAACAGGAGCAACTGTTATGAAAATTATTATTAAAAAATAAAGAATAAAAATGGAGTTATTAAGTATATTAATTGCAGCAACCACAATACAATACCTCGGTCCTTCTTTGCATTAAACTAGACATACCCAATTCCAAGGAATTAAAAGACGCTTGCTCCTGGGGAGGAAAGCGATGGGAAATCTAGACAGCATCCTAAAAAGCAGAGACATCACCCTGCCAATCAAAAGTGCATCTAGTCAAGGCTGTGGTTTTCTCAGTTGCCATGGATGGCTGTGAAGTTTGGACCATAAGGAAGGCTGAGGGCCAAAGAATGGAGGGCTTTGAACTCTGGTGCTGGAGGAGACTCCTGCATTGAGTCCCTTGGACTGCAAGGCCATCCAACCGGTCAGTCCTAGAGGAGATCAACCCTGACTGCTCTTTAGAAGGCCAGATCCTGAAGAGGAAACTCAAAGACTTTGGCCACCTAAGGAGAAGGAAGAAGGACTCCCTGGAGAAGAGCCTCATGCTGGGAACGATGGAGGGCAAAAGAAGAAGGACTACAAGGCCATCCAACTGGTCAGTCCTAGAGGAGATCCACCCTGACTGCTCTTCAGAAGGCCAAATCCTGAAGAGGAAACTCAAAGACTTTGGCCACCTGATGAGAAGGAAGAAGGACTCCCTGGAGAAGAGCCTCATGCTGGGAACGATGGAGGGCAAAAGAAGAAGGACTACAAGGCCATCCAACTGGTCAGTCCTAGAGGAGATCCACCCTGACTGCTCTTCAGAAGGCCAAATCCTGAAGAGGAAACTCAAAGACTTTGGCCACCTGATGAGAAGGAAGAAGGACTCCCTGGAGAAGAGCCTCATGCTGGGAACGATGGAGGGCAAAAGAAGAAGGACTACAAGGCCATCCAACTGGTCAGTCCTAGAGGAGATCCACCCTGACTGCTCTTCAGAAGGCCAAATCCTGAAGAGGAAACTCAAAGACTTTGGCCACCTGATGAGAAGGAAGAAGGACTCCCTGGAGAAGAGCCTCATGCTGGGAACGATGGAGGGCAAAAGAAGAAGAAGGGGACGGCAGAGAAGGAGGTGGCTGGATGGAGTCACCAAAGCAGCCGGCCTGAGCTTCAATGGACTCCAGAGGATGGCAGAGGACAGGAAGGCCTGGAGGAACGTGGTCCATGGGGTCGCAATGGGTCGGACACGAATTTGCAACTAAAAATAACAACCTAGTTCCAGCAACCTTTCTTTATATGTTTTAGCCTCCTATTTTTCCTAATCTTCTTTGTCGCTCTTCTCTGGACTGAGCCTCAACATCTGGTCACCAGGGGGTTGAGAGTTTATTGGTTTTTTTTATTTTTATGTAAATATATTTTATTTCCATTTCATTTCGTACAATCACATATATACTGTGCATAACCGGGGCATATAACATTGAACAATAAACACAGCCCTCCCTCTTGTCAACAATACCCCCCAAAATACAAACCCAATATAACACTTCGACCCTCCATACACCCTTTCTTTCGCCCCCCCCTCCAACTTTCGTTCTTCCCTCCAACATTCCCCTCTACCCTACTTCCCCTCCCCCTCTATCACTCCTCTCTCCCAATACACTCCCTCCCTTCCTTCTAATCCTCCCTCCAATCCTCTCTCCCACCCTCTCCACCCCTCCTTCTTCTTTCCCTCTACTCCTCCCTTCGGTGTATTTCTACTATCTATCAATATATTCAGCTTGCCCTATTTTTACACTAGAATTAAAGAGCAACAGTATACAAGTGCAATCATGTTACTTTAAAATCTAACACATACCATATTTCCCCCCTCCCCCCTAAGACCCCACCTCCCTTCCCCCCCCCCCCGACTTCCCAGAGCCCGTACCCGGTATAGCTTTTTAACAAACACAGTCTAAAATATATTAAAACAAAGGAGATTAAAGAGAGAGAAAAAAGAAAGTCAATAAGATCTCTACGTTGAACTCAGCTTCTTGCTGTTACCCAAACTTTAAGCAGTTTAACTTATTCCTAATCTTAAGCATAGGCTATCTGGAAATTCTTAGTCCCATATTTGTTTTGTGTATAGTCAATAGTTTATTGGGTTTTGTAGTGGAGCTTTACTTCAGTAAATTGCCCAGGGTCATCATGAGTGAGTTGCAAAGCCCTATCAATTTTCTTAATAAATAAATAAAAATTTAAAAAGAAGCAATGAATCAAGGAGAGATTCAACCTGGAATTAAGGAGAAGTTTCCTAACAGTGAGGACAATTAACCAGTGGAACAGCTTGCCACCAGAAGTTGTGGGTGCTCCATCACTGGAGGGTTTTAAAAAGAGATTGGACAACCTTTTGACTGAAATGGTATGGGGTCTCCTGCTATAGCAGGGGGTTGGACTAGAAGACCTCCAAGGTCCCTTCCAGCTCTGTTATTCTGCACTCTTTCCAGAGTCTCAACGTTTTTTTTATATCATGGGGACCGAAACTAGATGCAATAAAACTGGATTAAATAAAAGGTATCGATCAGAGACTTCACATGCGGGGGAAAATTATTTTACTGTCAGGTCTTGTATATCAAATTTTCTTAGTCTATAAAGACTATGCACTTTTTGTATAAGGTATGCTTTTCAACATCAGTCTAACTGTAGCTGGATGATGGGAGCTGTAGTCAAGGACATCTACGGAAGACCAAGATTTGGGAAACGGGGTTGATCCCATTCAGTCTGTTAAATGGTCTCTAAACAAGGCCAGTGGTGCTAGATCAATCATGCTTCAAAACATTATATTACTTACTAGCACCTGGCAAACTATCTCTGGGGATTTGGATTGGATGTACAATATTCTGCTGGTTTTTACTGGTTCTTCCTTGCAATTGCTTTGATCCTTGTACAACTAACTGTTTATTTGTTAAATTTATTTGCCTTCTATCTCACTGCAAGTCTACTCAGGGCTACCACAATAAAATAGGAAAAATGATTTTTAAAAAAGCGTAAACATAACGAAGGAGTAATACAATACAAATAAACAAGGCAATACAGCAAGTATAATAATACGAAACAAAAAAGATACTGGAAGACACCCGTCAAGAGAGCCGAGGTTGCGCAGTGGTTAGAGTGCAGCACTGCAGGCCACTTCAGCTGATTGCAGTTCTGCAGTTCGGAGGTTCAAATCTCACTGGCTCAAGGTTGACTCAGGCTTCCATCCTTCCGAGGTGGGTAAAATGAGGACCCGGATTGTTGTTGGGGGAGATATGCTGACTCTGTAAACCGCTTAGAGAGGGCTGAAAGCCCTGTGAAGCGGTATATAAGTCTAACTGCTATTGCTATTGCTATTGCTAAGTATAACATAACATAACATATTGTAAGTCAGGTACAACACAGAAATGAGGATGATTAGTTAATCTCTAAATTAGTCTCTAAATTAGGGGTGGATTTTTGGGGGACGATATTCTGGATCTCTGTTAAAACCTGGTCAATGAAAAAAAAATATGTTGTCTTTCCAACCTGAATTATGAGAGAGAATTTCTATGAGCATATTTAGCATTTGGATATTTCTTTCTGTCATTTTTCTTTTCCCCTCTTATTGTATGAATATGCACTTACTTGCAAGTTGAAGTGGCAATAGTTTTGTCCCTGTCTTCTCGCTAGCAATGTCAGCAATGATTTCATTACCAAAAATAAAAATTTTTTAAAAAAATGAACCCATGAAATGCACTGCAAGCTTTTATAAGGAAAAGGGCTTCCCACAGCAGCCTCCCTTCACGAATTCCCACCTGACCGAGTCAATGCTCCCTTTTAAGACGTCAACACCCATTTCCCTGGTTAATGACCCCTCCTGCCCCTTTGCCATCCCCGGGCCCCACCGAGGAATAGGAGTAATTGTGAATTGTCCTGCTATTTCTCTTAATTCAAAAACGCCAGGCGAAAAAAATTCACATTTTAGGTGGTAGGGGCAAGCTCACTTTAGCAGCACCGTTTAAACGTACAGTAGTGGCCAAAATTGTGGAAACTGTTTGGGAAAAGTGTATTTTCTAAAACTACCTAATAACACCCACCTTTTTTGAGGGGGGGAGTAGTACCATAAAATTGTATATCAATGGAAAGATAATTGAATCAAGAACGTAATGCAATAACTTTCAGGAAGGATTTGCTATTACACTAACAGTTATAAAGAAAGAAAAATGAAACATGTAGAAAAAATGAGATATACAAGAATTATCACCATGTCAGTTAATACTTAGTTAGTTAACCTTTAGTATGAATTAGGGCCTTACAACGTCTTCCCATGGAGGGGACCAAGTCTTTTAGTTCTGCAGCTGTTATAATGTGAAACCAAGATGGAATGATGGCTTCTGTTAACTGGGTTTTATTGCTGGGTCGCTTCTGACTAACAAATTTATTTAGTCGGCTCCGTAGTTTTTCAATTGGGGTAAGGTCTGGGCTATTCTCAGGCCATTCCAGCAGTGGAGTATGATTATCTTGAAATACAGCCTGTTGTGCCTTAAAATGGCTTCTACTGTACTGCCGTAAAATGGCTTCTCCTATATTGTTATAAAATGGCTTCTACTGTGCAGCGCAGTGGAGTTGCCATAGTAAGGTCTTCACAGTACTCCACGAGGGGGCTCCCTCTGGTACGGGGAAAAAATCCAACATTAGAAATTACATTTGGTCCGGACATTTCCCCCCTATAAATAAATACCTGGGTTATCAGCTAGTTTAAAATAAAACCCACTATCTAGATCAGTGTTTCTCAAGCTTGGCAACTTGAAGATGTCTGGACTTCAAGTCCCAGAATTCCCCAGCCAGCATTCGCTGGCTGGGGAATTCTGGGACTTGAAGTCCAGACATCTTCAAGTTGCCAAGCTTGAGAAACACTGATCTAAATTCACGCCTCAGTCGTAAGATGGTTTGGTGGATTCCCCCTTAACGTCTTTTACCAAACCCATCCAATTCTGATTAAATTAACCACACGTTGTGGTTTTGCGCCATCATCTCCTGACCTTGATCAATTTTCCTCCGGAGCCATTAAAGCAGAAAATAGCTTCGCAATAAGATTTGTGACTTGGAAAAAGACGCCAGCAGGCTGCTTTCGACTTTTTTTTTTTAAATTCCAGAAGTAAAGTCTGCTCTTCTCCACCCACCCACCCCCCAGCTGTATCACAAAATTACCTAATAATCGGGGGATGAAATCCAGCTGGTTCTGACAGGTTCTGGAGAACCGGTAGTGGAAATTTTGAGTAGTTCAGAGAACTATTGCAAATGCTACCTCCGACTGGCTCCAGAGTGGGGAGGGAATGGGGATTTTGCAATATTTTCTGGTGACCTCCAAGGTCCCTTCCAACTCCTTTATCCTGCCCTCTGCATTAAATCTCAAAGAGCTCAGGGCTAAGATGTTTTTTGCACCTGACCAGGTTACTGGACAGACCTCCCGTCTCCTGTAACACTTCCTGGCTGATTTGATCCTGTAGGATTGGCTTCCTTTGATTACAACACAACATTTCTCAAGATTGTGGAAGTGTGGGGAATGCTGGCTGCCCCCTGAATGTTCCCCCAGAGACCTGGGGTGACCCCCCTCCTCCTCTGCTGTGGTTCAGAAGAGCGGTGAACATCTGGCTCTTGACCCAGGCGTTGGGCTAGGGAGATGGTTTCCCCCCCCCCTCCTCTCTTATCTTTTCTGCTTTCTTGACTTTATGGCAATTTGTGAGTTGCCCAGAGTTGTTGATTGTCAGGTGGCAAGTTTAATAAGTCATCCTTATCACCAGTATCCTCAGAATGGCCTCACTGGCCATTCCTATTCCCATAAAAGGAGAATCGTTGTAGCTCAGGGTTGAAAATGAGGGGTCTTGGGTGCTCTCTGATGTAACGTTCCCGTGGTTCGTCCATGAGACCAATGTGGAGAAAAGACAGGACACGATCTTTCTCGGGATGGAGCAACAACCCAGATCGGGGGTCTGAGAGCCCCTTTTATTGAGATAGGACAAAGGGCAGGAGGAGCAATAGCATGTGAGTAAAAACAGCCTGTAAAAAGTACAATTTCTAATCTACTGCTCAGTCTATATATGGTCAAATCCTGGGCGTCATTGGTAGGGCACATCTCAGGATGTTATGTTATGCACTATCAGGATGTTATGGGGTTTTAGGAGTTTGTTTTCTCCTGTGTGGTTCAGCATGGCTCTGCATGCCCCGTTATGAACTGGGCCATGGGTGACCCACACCTACACAAGGAATTATATTACAACACTCTGAGCTTGGTGGCTTTCTTGCAGATGTTTCATGACCCAATTAGGGAACATCATCAGTGCTAGAAGGGGGGTTTGCAAGGAGGAGGAGGAGGAGGAGGAGGAGGAGGAGGAGGAGGAGGAGGAGGAGGAGGAGGAGGAGGAGGAGGAGGAGGAAGACAATGATGACAGTGGGGTCCTTGTGCTCCATTGTTTTCTATGTTTTTTTTCTTCCAGGGATAACATCCTTTCTGCAGGAGGGCCGAATGTCAGCCTCTATCTCGCTTGCTTGCTTTCAGCTGCCATAGTACGGGGAGGGAGGGGGCTCATGGTATTTGGGAGGGGAAGCATGCTAGTGGAGATGTCTCGAAAAAGGGAGCTTTTTTGTGGAGATGAGGAGGAGGAGGAGGAGAAGGAGGAGGATATCTGTAGGGTCCTTGGTGGTTTTCTTGCATACATTTCATGGCTCAACTAGGGAACATCATCAGTGCTAGGAGGGAGTGGGGTTTGCAGAGAGGAGGAGGAGGAGGACTGTGGGGTCCTTGGTGCTCTCTGAGCTGGGCGATTTTCTTGCGGACATTTCATGCCCCAACTAGTCTGATGATGTCACTAGCACGAGGCAGTAACTAGCCCTAGCTACTAACACTAGCACTGACAATGTTACCTAGTTGGGTCATGAAATGTCTGCAAGAAAACCACCCAGCTCAGAGAGCACCAAGGACCCCACAGTTCAACCCTGAGCTACAAATATTCTCCATTATAGAATTCTCCTCCTCCTCCTCCTCCTCCTCTTCTCCTCCTCCTTCCTTCCTCCTCCTCCTCCTCCTCCTCACTCCTCCTCCCTTCTAGCACTGATTACGGCCTTCTAGGAATACATAGTACATTGTTAGGGCCTTGGTGCTAGCACTGATGGTGTTACGTAGCTGGGTCACGAAAGGTCTGCAAGAAAAGAACCAAGCTCAAAGACCCAAACTACATCCACCCATCCCTCCTTCTCCTTCTCCTTCCTCCTCCTCTTCTGTAGGAGGAGGAGGAGGCAGAGAAGAGGAGGAGGAGGAGGAGGACGAATGGGGAAGTGAGGTCCTTGGTGCCCTCTGAGCTTGGTTGTTTTCTTGCAAAATTGTATATTACCCAACTAGGTAACATCATCAGGACTAGAAGGGAATAGGGTTTGCGGAGAAGGAGGAAGGGGGAGGGGGAGGAAGAAGCCTGTGGGGTCCTTGTTATTCTTTGAGGCTCGATTGTTTTCTTGCAGACCTCGCACAACCCATCTAGGTTACATCATTCATGCTAGAAGGGAGAGGAGGAGGAGGAGAAGAGAGGTGGAGGAGGATTATGGGATCCTTGTTATTCTCTGAGCTCGGTTATTTTCTTGCAGACCTCGCACGACCCCAACTAGGTAACCTCAGCAGTGCAGTGAATTTCTTTTGGGTAGCTTCACAGTACCCTGATCACTTCCCGTTAACCCATTCCGTGTGTCGTGACAAACAGACCTATTTATCTCCGTGCCAATTCTTTGTGCACTTTGCAGTCGAGTCCATCATCCCTTGCAGGGAAAAAGTTTAAGGCCTGAGAGCAGCAAAAGCTCAAGTCTCTTTTGTATTGTTTGAAAGTTTGACCTCATCGCCCCCACCCTAGTTGGCATTATCCATGCCAAGGCAATTAACCGACGGAGGTTTCCTAAACTTGCCATCTTCATTGTTCCGACGGGATTCCCAGCAGAACAAAAGTTTTCTCAACTCCCCACATAAGTCCGTTCAGAATAATTACTTCTCTCCTGTTTCCAACCATTAGAGCAATAAACTGTTGTTATGAATTACCGATCCGCTGTCCCCTGGAGATTAATTAGGGCTGCCACGTTGCGGGGCAAATGCCCACAGCGCCCTGGCAATTTGGCCCACGTTTCGCCCCCCAAGGTGGCCAGCAGAAGTCACCAAAGCAACAATGCGCTTCGGAAATTAAATCGCGATTATGCAATGTTTTGCAAAAAAACAATGTTTGCCTCCGTGAGGCAAACACAATCTCTCTCCAGGGCTCAAAGTCATCCGGGATTATTCCTTCAGCAGGAATTAAGTTCTGAACTCATAAGAAAATGCTTTGTGGGGTTTTTTTCCTTCCTTATTTGAAATGTGCACAGCCAAACATTTTCCCTTCTTCACAGGTATCCCCCCAAAAAATGTCTAGGAAAGCTTATTGCAAACTTTCGAACGTAGTTAGGAAGATGTTCAGTGGGAGGCGAAAGGCCACAGTGGGGTCTCCAAAATAATGTGGCCCCTTTGAGAGTGGTGGACTTCAGCTCCCAGAATTCCCCTGGCTGGGGAATTCTGGGAGCTGAAGTCCACTCTTAAAGGGGCCACATTTGGAGGTCCCTGTGCTCCAAGAGATGCTATAGTTTTGATTAGTACTTGCAACTGAAGCCTACTTACAAACCCAGTGCTACGTAAAACCCTGCATGGCACAGGGCCTGGTTACTTGGGGTGGGGGGGGGTCTGTCCAGCCAATATTGGCTTGGCACAATTGGCATCATCTCCTTCTTTCCATTAAACTGTTATAAGCAATAGCAGTTAAACTTATGTACCGCTTCATAGGGCTTTCAGCCCTCTCTAAGCGGTTTACAGAGTCAGCATATCGCCCCCACGGTCTGGGTCCTCATTTCACCCACCTCGGAAGGATGGAAGGCAGAGTCAACCTTGAGGCCGGTGAGATTTGAACCGCTGAACTGCAAATAGCAGTCAACTGAAGTGGCCTGCAGTACTGCAGTCTAACCACTGCGCCACCTCGGCTCTGTCTTGGAGTCCTTGGTGGACTCTGATCTGGGTGGTTTCCTGGCAGACATTTCATGCCCCAGCTAGATAATATAATCAGTGATGGGAGTGGGGTTTGCAGAGAGGAGGAGGAGGAGGAGGAGGAGGACTGTGGAGTCTTTGGTGCCCTCTGAGCTTCATTGTTTCCTTACACACATTTGATGACCCAACTAGGCGACAGCATCAGTGCTACAAGATAGTGAGTTTGGAGGAGACAGAGGGGAATATTGACAGGGCAAGCCACTGGTATATAAAAAGAGAGCAAACCTTACACTCACCAGCACTGATGAGGTTACCTAGTTGGGGCATGAAATGTCTGCAAGAAAATCGCCCAGCTCAGAGAGCACCAAGGACCCCACAGTCCTCCTCCTCCTCCTCTCTGCAAACCCCACTCCCTCCTAGCACTGATGATATTCCCTAGTTGAGCCATGAAATGTATGCAAGAAAACCACCAAGGACCCTACAGATGTCATCCTCCTCTTCCTCCTCATCTCCACAAAAAAGCTCCCTTTTTCGAGACATCTCCACTAGCATGCTTCCCCTCCCAAATACCATGAGCCCCCCTCCCTCCCCGTTACTATGGCGGCTGATAGCAAGCAAGCGAGATAGAGGCTGACATTCGGCCCTCCTGCAGAAAGGATGTTATCCCTGGAAGAAAAAAAAACATAGAAAACAGTGGCGCACAAGGGACCCCACTGTCATCATTGTCTTCCTCCTCCTCCTCCTCCTCCTCCTCCTCCTCCTCCTCCTCCCTCCTCCTCCTCCTCCTCCTTGCAAACCCCCCTTCTAGCACTGATGATGTTCCCTAATTGGGTCATGAAACATCTGCAAGAAAGCCACCAAGCTCAGAAAGCATCAAGGACCCCACAGTTCTGCCCTGAGCTATAAATATTCTCTTCTGTTATATTTTGGGGACTGCTACGAAGGGGCTGCCTTGATTCTCTCCCTCCCAACCAAACTATGTAAAACTCGGCTGTCTTTTGGTCCTCTGGAATGCGCCCCCTCCCGCCTGTGAACCCAAAACTAAATTCCACCCCCCATTTTTTTTAAAAAATGCTTTTATACCGGAACAATCAAATCTCTTTTTTTTGTCTGTGTGCACAAAATTTGAGAAGGCGCAGCATTATCTTCCAATTTCTGCTGAGCATTTTTTCACGGCTTTCTGGAAACTTTTTTCTAAATTGGAGGGGAGATGAATGGAGAGGGACGCCGAATATAGGAGCAGCCGGATATGCCGCTATGAATTATACACGTACAACGTTAAAACCCTGGCAGTTCATAAAAATTGCATCGGACATCTTAACGGCCAAAATAGATCCCCATTCTCAGCATGCAATAGAAATTAATTCCGGGAGAGGCAGGTGGAGGTTCCCTGCAAGAGATTTAAGGCTTGAAAGTAGAGAAGAGGCAGAAGTAACAACTAACACTAAGAGGAACTGTGGCCCCATCTTTCTCCCCAACCTCCTCACTGTCTGACTCTGCTGCCAGCTCCGCAGGCTGCTGGCGGACCACAACACATTTATCTCACACACATTCTCCAGAGTGGTTTCCAGCTCTTGGCGTTTGCTTTGGGGTGTATGTGTGTGTGAGATAAATGTGTTGTGGTCCGCCAGCAGCCTGCGGAGCTGGCAGCAGAGTCAGACAGTGAGGAGGTTGGGGAGAAAGATGGGCCAGTCCTGGAGTCTGGGGGAGGCTCTGAGGAGGGCTCTGTGTCGGAGGCAGAGAGGGGGCCAGGGCCGTCTGACAGTTATCAGCTGCCTTCGGAGTCAGACATCAGTGGGGCAGAAGAACAGCTGGAGCCTGTTCCCAGTGTGCCCATGCGCAGAGCTGCCAGAAGGCAAGAGCCATTTTGATTCATTCGCCACCGTCAAGTCGTTTCCCACTCTCAGCCAGCGCATAGATGTTCTCTACGAATGGCTTCGGCGTGCGGGAACCAGTTTCAAGCTCTTTGAAAGAGGGAGGGGAGGCTGCCCCGCCCGTCTGGATTAATTTAACGGTGTTGAGATTTAATCTGCAGATCGCCTGCTCAGCAACGCACGACTTGGGCCCAATTCTTTCGGCTTTCTTCGCTTCTTTTTTTTCTTCCGTTCTTCCCTTCGCTTACTTTAGTGATGACTTTCTTCCCATTGTATTTCCCCCTTTTGTTACAGCCCTGCCTTTGACCCTCGCTCCGCAGTCTTCTTTCCCTTGCAAATTGCATCTAGAGAACAGCTCTTCCCACCTAAACGTCCTTTTCAGCCTCTTTCTCCCACCCCCCCACCCCCACCCCCCGGATGAATTTCTGAGGTTCTTTTCTCGCGAACTTGAATTAAGTTTAGAGTTGTGCTTAATTTCCTCTGACGGATATCTAATAATCCCTTCCTGTTCAGGAGTCAGCCTGTTAAGAAGTAAACTTGGGGGTTGAACTAGGGGGCTTCCAAGGCCCCTTCCAGCCACACGAGTATCGATAAAGGAGAATGTAGCTCAGGGTTGAATGGAGGGGTCCTTGGTGTCTCTCTGAGCTGGGTGGTTTTCTTGCAGATGTCGTGCGACCCAACTAGGTAACTTCATCAGTACTAGAAGGGAGGGGGGTTTGTACAGAGGAGGAGGAGGAGGGGGGAGAGAAAGAAGAGGAAGAGGAGGAAGGAGGAAAAGGACTGTGGGGTCATTGGTGCTCTCTGAGCTTGGTGGTTTTCTTGCAGATGTTTCATGGCCCAACTAGGGAACATCATCAGTGCTAGAAGGTGCAGGGAGAAAGGTTTGCAAGGGAGGAAGAGGAGGAGGAGGAGGAGGAGGAGGAGGAGGAGGAGGAGGAGGAGGAGGAGGAGGAGGAAGATGTGGGGTCCTTGGTGCTCTCTGAGCTGGGTGGTTTTCTTGCAGACGTTTCATGGCCCAACTAGGGAACGTCATCAGTGATAGAAGGGAGGGGGGGTTTGCAAGGAAGGAGGAGGAGGAGGAGGAGAATGACTGTGGGGTCCTGGTTGCTCTTTGAGTTGGCTTGTTTTCTTGCAGATGTTTCATGGCCCAACTAGGGAACATCATCAGTGCTAGAAGGTGCAGGGAGAAAGGTTTGCAAGAGAGGAGGAGGAGGAGGAGGTGGGGGGGAGGAAGATGTGGGGCCCTTGGTGCTCTCTGAGCTTAGTGGTTTTCTTGTAGATGTTCTGTGACCCAAATAGGCAACATCATCAGTACCAGAAGGGAGGGTGGTTGTACAGAGGAGGAGAAGGAGGACGAAGAGGAGGAGGAGAAAGAGAAGGAGAATAAAGAGGAGAAGAAGGAGAAAGAGAAGGAGAAGGACAAGGACAAGGAGAAGGAAAAGGAGAAGAAGGAGAAGAAGGAGAAGAAGGAGGGCTGTGGGACCAACTAAGTAACATCATCAATGCAAACCTCACTCTCTTCAAGAACTGATGATGTTACCTAGTTGGGTCATGAAATGTCCGCAAGAAAACTACCCAGTTCAGAGAGCACCAAGGATCCCACAGTCTTCCTCCTCCTCCTCCTCCTCCTCCTCCTCCTCCTCCTCTCCTCCTCCTCCTCCTCCTCCTCCTCCTCCTCCTCCTCCTCCTCCTCCTCTTCCTCTCCACAAACTCCATCCCCTTGTAGCACTGATGATGTTACCTAGTTGGGTCATGAAACATCTGCAAGAAAACAATCCAGCTCAGAGAGCACCCAGGACCCCAGAATCCTCCTCTCCTCCTTTAGGTCCTTTGGAGAATAGTTGGACCCCCCTCCTTTCTGTGGCAACCCCTGAGATACTGGAAGATGCTATCATGTCTCCCCTGGTCCTTCTTTTCATTAAACTAGACCTACTCCAAATTCCTGCAACCGTTCCTCATATGTTTTAATCTCCAGTCCCCTCATCCTCTTTGTTGCTCTTCTCTGCACTCTTTCCAGAGTCTGAAGGTTTGTTTTTTTTAATCTGTCTGTCCCGTTCTGTTCACCTTTTTAAAATCCCGTACTGGAAATTCAGATGAGAGAGGAGTTGGATTGAACATGAAAAGTGGCCAGGATAAAAGGCGCTTATTCCCCCAAAGCAATCTTTGAAATGGCAAAGAGCTTCATACAAGAAAACAAAGAGAGCCTTTTAAAATCGAGGTTTGCCGCAAGAAAAATGTTGGTTTTCTGCCAACGTTTTGGTATATAACTCAGAAAAAGGATGAAAAACCCCCCACCAATGCGTTTTCCAATTCAGGGATACTTCCGTGAAAGAAACGAAATGTGGGCCTAATTTAATGTGGTCATGTCCAGAGAATTCTGCATGAACTACTGTAATGTCCTCTACATGGGGCAGCCCTTGAAGAGCATTCGGAGACTTCAGCTTGTCCAGAATGCAGCCGCGCAAGCGATCGTGGGTGCAGCTCGGTTCACCCACGTAACACCTATCCTCCGCGAGCTGCACTGGCTGCCTATTGGTCTCCGGATACGCTTCAAGGCGCTAGTCGTCACTTATAAAGCCCTTCATGGTATTGGACCTGGGTACTTGAGAGACCGCCTGCTGCCAATTACCTCCCAAAGACCCATTAGATCCCACAGATTAGGCCTCCTCCGAATTCCATCCGCCGGCCAGTGTCGACTGGCGACTACCCGGAGGAGGGCCTTCTCTGTGGCTGCTCCGACCCTCTGGAACGAGCTCCCCCTGTGGAGATTCGAACCCTCACCACCCTCCAGGCCTTCCGCAAAGCCCTTAAAACCTGGCTGTTCCGACAGGCCTGGGGCTAAAGAGCTTTTGCCCCCCCCCCCCTCGAATGGTAAGGTTGTTGTGTGCTTTTAAATTGTGTATTGTTCTGTTCGTCTTTTTTATCCCTTATCTGTACCCCCTTCCCTGACTTGGATTGTGAGCCGCCCTGAGTCCCCTTCGGGGGGAAAAGGGCGGCATATAAATGCAATAAATTCAATTCAATTCAATTCAACTATGAACTGGAAGGATTTCAAAACACAACAGAGGATTTTAGAGGTGAAAAACCTCTTCCGGGCAAGCAGGCATTTTATACTTCGGGGCAAACTCCCCCAAATAGCAGGTGATGGCAGGTTAAAAATCTAAATGTTACTTTGCTTGATTTCATTTATCTGAAGTTGAATAAAGGATGCAAAATTAAATCAATAGAGGCTGACGTGGACTGATGCTGCAAAATGAAACCCACGAGGAACGAAACCTCAAACCATTATTTATTTTTTTTGCAAAATTTCCTCTTGAGATGCAACATCAGACTCCAGAAAAGCAAAGTTGGGGGGTGGGGGGAAACCGGTTTCGCATACTGAAGCATCAATGCATAATAGAAGAGCATCTACTGCACCCCCATTAAATATTAAATAATGTTAAGAAGACAGGGCCATGCATTAATCATGGCGCACCTCACCGGCTAACAAACGACTTCACGGAAAGCGTGCCATCTTTCTCCCGCAAACAATGCCGAACAGCCTTTCGTTCATCCAGATGTGACCCAACTCGGTTGGCAGAGCCAACTGCCAAGGATGACATTGGCAGGTTGTCAAGATTGCCGCGCAGCTCCTGCAGGAGCCCCAGAGGGGCAAGGTGCTGGTTGTGGGGTACACCACCTGCAGGGCTGTTTTGAATCCCCCCAGATTTGGCTGGCCCGGTTTGGGAAAGGATTGGATGCATCACCGTTTGAACTGGGCAACGTTAAGACTGGTGGACTTCGACTCCCAGAATTCCCCAGCCAGCCATGCCTGGCTGGCTGGGGAATTCTGGGAGTCGAAGTCCACCAGTCTTAACGTTGTCAAGTTGGGAGACTCCCCCATCGTAGCCTCCGCCCTTCTGATGCCCAGCGTGATTTTAGATCAGTGGGTCCCTTCCTCTGCTGATTTCAACGTCTGATGCGGAAATATGCCCGTCTCTTGATATTTTTGTGGGGGTCCCTGGTGCTCTCTGAGCTTGGTTGTTTCGTGACCCAACTAGGTAACGCCGTCAGTGCTAAGAGGAAGGGTGTTTTTGCTCTCTGTTTATATACAAATGGCTTGCTTGCAAAGACCAAACCCCACTCCCTTCTAGCACTGATGATGTTAGCTAGTTGGGTCAGGAAACGTCTACAAGAGAACAAACAAGTTCAGAGAGTATCAAGCACCCCATAATCTTCCTCCTCCTCCTCCTCTTCCTCTTCCTCTTCCTCCTTGAAAACCCCACTCCCTTCTAGCACTGATGATGTTACCTAGTTGGGTCAGGAAACATCTGCAAGAGAATAACTTAGCTCAAAAGGTACCAAGGACCTAACAGTCCTTCTCTTCTTCTTCTTCTTCCTCCTCCTCCTCCTCCTCCTCCTCCTCCTCCTCCTCCTCCTCCTCCTCCTCCTCCTCCTCCTCCTCCTCCTCCCTGCAAACCCCACTCCCTTCTACCACTGATGATGTTACCTAGTTGGGTCAGGAAACATCTGCAAGAAAACTAGCCATTCAGAGAGCACCAAAGATGCTGCACACACAAGAAAAACCATCTGAGAGATCACCAAGGATCCCGCCATTTGACCCCGAGCTGCAAATATATCTTCTCTGTTGGTTTCTAATATTTTTAAATTGTACATCCTCAATTCCCTAAACCTTAAAAGAAAAGCAAATTATGAGGGTGATTTTCTATTTGAAAGAATGAATTAGTAAGAGCCTATGGTGGGAATTTCTACAATTTGATTTGTGAAAACGGGAGGGGGGGTTGGGCCTTGGGAATGTTTGCAACTTTTATTTTATTCCCCCCCCATATCTACTGAAATCGTCTCTGAAGAAGATATAAACAGTAGTGCAATGTGTGAAATAGAATATAATTATGACAAGCCTGTGCTTGAACATATCCAGAGGAAAATCCATCACCCTTTCAGTAATTGATCACACTGTTGAATTGTTTTTTCCAACATTTCTGTCAGCATCGGTTTTCTTGTGGCTTAAATCCATTATCCTGTGTCCTACACAATGAACAATAGAAGGCAAGCCTTTCCTTTCTTCTGAGTCAGATAATTTCCCCTTGGGCTTCTCTCTCTTCAAAGCAGGACATTCCCAATTGCTATCGTTCAATCTCTTGGTTGTTGGAAAATTCCTGCAGGGGATTTCTAACTTAGTTTGTGCATCAGCATAAAAGTAAATTTAAGGGTTCCTCTCGCACATATGTGCTAGTCATTCCTGACTCTAGGGGGCAGTGCTCATCTCCATTTCAAAGCCCAAGAGCCAGCGCTGTCCGGAGACATCTCCATGGTCATGTGGCCGGCATGACTCAAGGCCAAAGGCGCACGGAACACTGTTACTTCCCACCAAAGATGGTCCCTGTTTTTCTACTTGCATATTTTTTTACATGCTTTCGAACTGCCAGGTTGGCAGAAGCTGGGACATGTAACGGGAGCCTATTCCATTATGGGGCACTAGGTTCGAACCGCTGAACTGCCGACCTTTCTAATCAAAAACTCAGTGTCTTAGCTCCTGAGCCACCGTGTCCCTTCTGTGCATCAGCATATTCCCACTCAAATACCTCTATTCAGATCAGAGCAAGCTAGCCAATCACTCAATCCAGTTAGCAAAGATATAGCTTGATTTGTATTTAATAAATGTTAGGAAGAAAACATCTGGCTAACTGTGAAAAGCAGAGGAAAAGTCAGCCAAAAACAGAGGGTGGGTTTAAAAGGAGAGGGGGGAGAGAGAGAATAAAAAGAAGAGAGACTGAAAAGAAGGGAGAGAGAAAGGAAAGGAGAAAAAGAAAAAAAGAAAGAAATGAAAGCAAGAGAGAGAGAATGAGAAAAAGAGAAGGCAAGAAACAGAGAGAATGAGTGACACGGAAGGAAAGAAAGAGAAAGAACAAGGAGCAAGAAAGAAAGAAGAAAAAGAGAGAGAAAATAGGAGAAAGAAAGGAGAAAGTGACAAAGGAAAGAAAGAAAGAGGAAGAGAAAGAGAGACAACGGAAGAGAGATTAGGAAAGAGAACAGGAGAAGGAGGGAGGGAGAGAATTAGTAACAATTCGTAAAAGAGTTTACGATTCACAATCAATATTATCTACACATCAAAAAGTGCAGAATTTTCCAGAACTTCTGGAAACAATCTTATAGACACCGTAATTGGCATGGACAGTCCCTGGGAAATTTAATTCTGTTACTTTCAAGCCATTCATCTCAGCTAACAAGATCATGCCCAGTTGTACGCCGGTCTTCTAGGAAATATTTGTGGTTATTAGCTGGCCCACTTCATTTCCTATCTGGCTTTTGTAAGCATTTCCCCCATTTCTGCAGCCAAATTATCCCTAAAAAGAAATGTTGAGGACTAGAGGGATGAGGGGAATGCCGTTCGGCACTCGCTCGAGAATGGTTTTTTTTTAAGCCTGCTATTTTCCCCTCTAATGGTTGGGCTACCCAAACCTACATTTTACTCGCTCACTGCTCTGAGCGTGAGGCTTGTCAAAGCTTTTCTACGATCACTACAAACCCACCAGATGTCCGTCATGCATTAAGAAACCCCCATCTCAAAAATGTGATTACGTTGACAAATGGCATCTGACTTCTCATCATTGTAATATTTTTAGGGAGTTGCTGACAATCTGATCTCTTTATTGTGGCATCTAAAATCTTCCCAGGTATGATTGATAGCAATAGCAATAGCAGTAGACTTATATACCGCTTCATAGGCCTTTCAGGCCTCTCTAAGCGGTTTACAGAGAGTCAGCATATTGCCCCCAACAATCTGGGTCCTCATTTTACCCACCTCGGAAGGATGGAAGGCTGAGTCAACCCTGAGCCGGTGAGATTTGAACCGCTGACCTGCTGATCTAGCAGTAGCCTGCAGTGCTGCATTTAACCACTGCGCCACCTTGGCTCCTTTTAGCATGCCATCCATCCATCCATCCATCCATCCATCCATCCATCCATCCATCCATGAGAATAAAGCTTCGAGGTCCTCTAGTCAAACCCCCCAGCTCAAACAGGCGACCCTTGCAGAATTACAGAATCACTGTCAGCTCCTCTCCATTAATTAATTAGGAAAGAAAGACCACGAGACTCCATGTGTAGAAATCAAGTGTACTTTTACTAATTAAGAATGGTTAAAGGCAAAGCGTAGCGAAGTCTGATTATTTAGGCGCGAAAGCGATTGATATATAGAATAGCCCATTCCCCACCCCTTGGCATCACAGTCCCAGTCCAATCATAATTCTTCCAAGTGTCAGGTGTGAGTTAACTTCAAAAGGCATCACGAAGATGGAATGTCGGTGCCGTTAGTCCTGGCGGGAAACACCCACGCATGCGTAGTCCGATCAGTCGGTGAACTCCAGAACCTTCCTCCAGCACAATGAGTAACCCCTCCCAAATACCATGCCCTCCCTCCCCGTTTCATGGCAGCTGAAGCGACAGCAAAGCAGAAGCTGACAATCACAGAGTTGGAAGGGAACTTGGAGGTCTTCTAGTCCAGCCCCCTACTCAAGCAGGAGGCCCTAGACCATTTGAATCAAGTGTGCCTGTCCAGTCTTTCCTTAAAAACGTCCAGTGATGGAGCACCCACAACTTCTGGTGGCAAGAGCCGAGGCGGCCCAGTGGTTAGAGTGCAGTACTGCAGGCCACTTCAGCTGATTGATACCCAACAGGACAATTGGGGCCCAGAAGTGAACTCCCATTAGCCTTTCCCGCTATTGCCGTTGGATAACTTTCCAAGGTATGGCCTCCGGAAAGATATGGCTGTGGCTCAAGTGGCGCTGCTGCTTCTCAAGATGAGCCGCACAAGATGGAAGAGGGAGCCAAAAGTTGCAGCCAAGATGAATTGGCGGCACTGGGGGGAACCGTCCTCCATCCCCGAGCATTGAAAAGTAATTTATGTGCAGACGAGGAAGGATAATGAAGCATGGTTGTGAACATTCCCCCGCCCTTTTTTAATTAGCTCCATGTGAGTAATTTGTTGATGTTTGCACAGTCAGTTTAATTACAATCACACGTTTGGAGTTTGCAGCGGGGGGGGGGGGGTTCACACGCTTCCAGTCCCGGGAAACAGTATCCTTGGGCACCCATTCATTGGTATGGCTTGGGAATCTATTTATGTATTTTTTGTTCCAAAAACTGCAAACAGCTGAAGGGGTCGCTTCCTCCCAATTCCTTCTTTTCCCCCTTTTTTTCTTTACAGGAAGACATGATCTGCCTTGATATCTATCTATCTATCATCTATCTATCTATCTATCTATCTATCTATCTATCTATCTATCTATCTATCACTCTCTATCTCTATCTATCTATCCTTCTATCTATCTATCTATCTATCTTTCTTTCTTTCTTTCTATCTATCACTCTCTATCTCTATCTATCTATCTATCTATCTATCTATCTATCTATCTCTATCTCTATCTCTATCTCTATCTCTATCTCTATCTCTATCTCTATCTCTATCTCTATCTCTATCTCTCTATCTGCATCTATCTATATATCTCTATCTCTATCTTTATCTATAATCAATCAATCAATCAATCAATCTATCTATCTATCTATCTATCTATCTATCTCTATTATCTCTCTCTCTCTCTCTATCTATCTATATATATATGTCTCTCTGTATCTATCTCTATGTATATCTATCTATCTATCTATCTATCTATCTATCTATCTATCTATCACTATCTCTATCTATCTATCTATCCTTCTATCTATCTATCTATCTATCTATCTATCTTTCTTTCTTTCTATCTATCACTCTCTATCTCTATCTATCTATCTATCTATCTATCTATCTCTATCTCTATCTCTATCTCTATCTCTATCTCTATCTCTATCTCTATCTCTATCTCTATCTCTATCTCTATCTCTATCTCTCTATCTGCATCTATCTATATATCTCTATCTCTATCTTTATCTATAATCAATCAATCAATCAATCAATCTATCTATCTATCTATCTATCTATCTCTATTATCTCTCTCTCTCTCTCTCTCTCTATCTATCTATCTATCTATATATATATATGTCTCTCTGTATCTATCTCTATGTATATCTATCTATCTATCTATCTATCTATCTATCTATCCATCCATCCATCCATCCATCCATCCATCCATCCATCCATCCATCCATCCATCCGTCTATAGCAATAGCAATAGCAATAGCAGTAGACTTATATACCGCTTCATAGGCCTTTCAGGCCTCTCTAAGCGGTTTACAGAGAGTCAGCATATTGCCCCCAACAATCTGGGTCCTCATTTTACCCACCTCGGAAGGATGGAAGGCTGAGTCAACCCTGAGCCGGTGAGATTTGAACCGCTGACCTGCTGATCTAGCAGTAGCCTGCAGTGCTGCTTTTAACCACTGCGCCACCTTGGCTCATTTTAGCTATATGTCTAGCTATATCTATCTATGTCTCTATCTATCTATATCTACATCTATATCTATATCTACGTATATCTATATCTCTATCTAATTTCTATCCATCCATCCATCCATCCATCCATCCACTCCCCTGCCTATCGATCCACCCATCCATGCTTTCTGGATGTGATGGCTGCTGCAAACTCTTGACACGTCTCACGTCCCTTGCCGCAAATAGCAGGAAGCCAGGCCAGCTTCATTCAGCACATTATCGCAGCCCGATTCAGCAGGAGCAGCTGATTGGCGGGAGGATCGGCCTCCCGGAATACCCCCAGTCAGCTGCTCCAGGCTGCAGGGATTACCACGGACCATCGCCTCCTCCGTGCCTTGCGGTTTTGGCTACATTCGGTGTATAAGACGCTCCCAAATTTTCACCCTCTTTTAGGGTGAAGGGAAGTGCGTCTTATACTCCGAAAAATATGGTACTTTCCCTACCGGTTCGCAAATGTGAGCGTGTGTGCCCTCAGCCTTCTGTGTGTGCGTTTTTGATCGCCCGCGTGGCTTGCAATCGTGCCTAAATAGGACAGCGGGCCCACCTGCAATTTCCACCACTGGTTTGGGGCGAACCGGTCCGAAGCGACTTATTCCAGCTCTGGATACAGCGGAGGAGAAGAGTGCAACACCCCCAGCTCATTATACAAAAGTCGAGCCAGGCTATTTACAAGTGCCGGCTGACACCAAACCGCTTGTGCACTTGGAGTTGTGCCTCATCTCATTTTTCTTCTCCGGAGCCCGTAGAAAACAAAACATTTTTAATTCAGTTCTGCTTGCCTTGACGGGATCCAGCTTGACAACCTAAATGCCCCCTCAATTGCATTCGCCTCTCCGTTTCTCCATTCTTGGGAGAAAATAGAATTACGTGGGTGAGGAGAGCAACGAAGCATCATGTGTCAAATGGGCCTCCGCCAACAGCAGCTTTCAGGCTCGGGGTGATACCTGCGGGAGAGACACCCAGGCGTGAAATTCGGGATTTCTGCAATGGTTTCCCCCCCACCCCCACCCGTAGGAACAGCTTCAGGAAATGTCCATCTCGCGTAGAAGGAGGAGATGACTGGATCCTAGAATTCTAGGGCTGGGAAGGACCTCGGAGGTCTTCTAGCCCAGTGTTTCCCAACCTTGGCAATCTGAAGATGTCCGGACTTCAACTCCCAGAATTCCCCAGCCAGCGAATGCTGGCTGGGGAATTCTGGGAGTTGAAGTCCGGACATCTTCAAGTGGCCAAGGTTGAGAAACACTGTCCTAGACACTTTCCCTAAACGTTGCCACCACCACCAACAACAGTAGAAACACTGTTCTAGCCCAACCTTCTGCTCAAGTAGGAGACCTTGTTCCATCACAGTCAAACGGTTGCCCAATCTTTTCTTGAAAACACCCAGTGGTGGAGCCCCCACAATTGCAGTGGGCAAACTATTCAATGTCAGGCTTCCAAATAGCATCCGAAAGTAAATCAGAATCCGAGGCAAAGCATTCCTCAAAAGTTCCCATTTATTAAGAGAGCCATGTTGGCACATCTGGGGAAACCTGAATCTGAAAGCTTCCCGGTTTCCCCCCACCCAGTTGAAAGTTCAAGATCTTTCCCCCACACCCACAAGTCCATCCCATGGTCCAATCTCCCACTGCCACACTGGCAGCTTCCACCCATCCAGTTCCGGTCGGGTGCAGAAGTGCAGAGACAAAGGATGACCTTGGCTTTCTAGAAAGAATGTTGTTATGGCTTCATATCATCTAACTCGGTACAATCCCCCCTCCCATTTTCCCACCATAGAAAATGCATAGTAGAATAATAGAAAATGTGGCAGGCCAAAGACTCAAAAGGAAAGATGGCTGCAGGCCTGACATTACGTCTGTCTGTCTGTCTTTCTGTCTGTCATCCCTATCACTACCGTCCATCTTCTATCTCTTCCTCATCTGTCCGTCAGGCCTGGATGGGACTCGTAGGCATCCCACCCTTTTCCCCGAGCCTTCAACCTAGGCTGAAATGAAAGAGTAGAGAAAAAAATGGGGTAAGAGAGAAGAGAAGAGGAGGACTTGGGAGCTGTGATATGGGGAGTGGGCTTGATGGTGGGGGTGGGGTAGGGCGGGGCTGTCCTGGAGAAACCAATCTTCAAAAATCATCTGAACTATAGCCTCTCTCTGGAAGAGGAGGCCATTTGCCGGAATTGTAGGCAGTCCTCAACTTACAACCCTTCGTTCAGTGACCAATGTTACAACGGCACTAAAATGAAAGTCACTTATGACTGTTGTGGTCATATGATCAAAATTCAGACGCTTGGCAAGCGACTCATATATATGACCGTCGCCGCATCACTAATTCCCCTTGGGCGGCCATCCGGCAAGCAAAAGTCCACGAGGAAGAAGCCAGATTCGCTTAACGACCGTGCTGCTAACTTAAGATTTGCTCAACAACAGTGGCCAGGAAAGTCGTAAAACGCAGCAAAGTTCCTTAACAACCTCTGTCTCGCTCAGCGACAGAAACGTTGGGCTTAACTGTGGTCATCTGTATTCCTTGCCCGGCGGATATTAACCCCCCCCCAACAAGTGGTGGGTTTCAATGTATTTTACTACCGGTTCGCACGTGCGCAGAAGCGTCCAGGCGGATGGGCGGAGCCTCCTGCCGCCATTAATACCGGTTCGCCCGATCTGGGGGCAAACTGGCAGAAACCCACCTTTCCCCCCCCACACACACCCACATTTGCTCATCCAAGTAAACCAACCGGAATCCTCGGAGCCTT
The DNA here is from genome assembly GCF_051295495.1 of Thamnophis sirtalis. NCBI lineage: Eukaryota > Metazoa > Chordata > Lepidosauria > Squamata > Natricidae > Thamnophis > Thamnophis sirtalis. The sequence goes on along the minus strand of NW_028261388.1, from coordinate 1,645,759 downwards.
AACTAGCCCGGTTTTCTTTTCCCGCAGAAATACGCCGCGGATGTGAGAAAATGTCAGAGAAAACTCCCCCTCCATTTGGAAGTTTTTACTTCTCAAATCCATTTTACACCATCAAAGTAAGTACATGTTCAGCCTGTTGTGGCCCGCCAGTGGCCAGAAGAGCTGGCGGCAGATTCGGACTGTGAGGAGGGTTGGGGAGGAAGGTGGGCCAGTCCTGGAGTCTGGGGAAGGCTCCAAGGAGGGCTCTGTGTCGGAGGCAGAGAGGGGGCCACGGCCGTCTGACAGTTATCAGCTGCCTTCGGAGTCAGACATCAGTGAGGCAGAAGAACAGCTGGAGCCTGTTTCCAGTGGGCGCATGCGCAGAGCTGCCAGACAAAGGGAACAGCTAAAGAACAAGGATCGACTTGGGAGTAAGACCACAGGTGGACGGTGAATGGCCCCTCCCATAGGGAATAAAAGAGGAGCGACAGGGGAGTGGAGTTTGCAGGAGGCCATTAGTTCCTTAGTGCAGTGTTTCTCAACCTTGGCTACTTGAAGATGTCTGGACTTCAACTCCCAGAATCCCCCAGCCAGCATTCGCTGGCTGGGGAATTCTGGGAGTTGAAGTCCAGACATCTTCAAGTGGCCAAGGTTGAGAAACACTGCCTTAGTGTGAAGATTTGCGAGGCTCCTTGCCATGTACTTTCTGGTACAGCGTTGAGTCTGGAAGCTATCGACCTGGCAACTATCCAAGGACTGATAAGGTCTGTGTTTGCAATTCACCCTTGGGAAGACTGTTTGCCGGGACTTTGCTGACTGTGAACGCTAGGAATTCACATTAGCCAAATAAAAAGGGTATTTTGTGGGTGGGACAAGGAGTCTGTTTCGTGATTTGGCTCCAAAGGGAAAAGCAATATAAACAATTCAATCCTCTGTTTGGCCCGCTGTATATGTACATAGGCAGGGAGTCCTCAACATCCAACGGTTCATTTAGTGACCATTCATGGTTACGACGACACTGAAAAAAGGGGCGTATGACTGGTTTTGTGGTGGTGTAGGGTTTCCTACCTAAGCAGGGGTTGGACTAGAAGACCTCCAAGGTCCCTTCCAACTCTGTTGTTCTATTCTATTCTATTCAATATTCCTATTCTATTCTATTCTATTCAATATTTCTATTCTATTCTATTCTATTCAATATTCCTATTCTATTCTATTCAATATTCCTATTCTATTCTATTCAATATTCCTATTCTATTCTATTCAATATTCCTATTCTATTCTATTCTATTCAATATTCTTATTCTATTCTATTCTATTCTATTCTATTCAATATTCCTATTCTATTCTATTCTATTCAATATTCCTATTCTATTCTATTCTATTCAATATTCCTATTCTATTCTATTTTCCTATTCTATTCTATTCTATTCTATTCTATTCAATATTCCTATTCTATTCTATTCTATTCTATTCTATTCTATTCTATTCTATTCTATTGGAAGTTTTAAGAGACTGTTAATCGTCCTGTAAAGAAATTGTCCTTGAGCACAAGCACAAAGAAATATTTCTGTCTTTATTGTCACTACGCCTGGTTCTAACTGTGATGGACGATTTGTTATTTTATCTATCCGTCATCTATACATCCATCCATCCACCCACCCACCCACCCATCCCTCTTCCTTGTAGACAGCCTTGTCCTTTGCAACCCTAAACTCCTCACACAATGCAGATAAACTCAAGTAAAAGTACAGCGAAAATCAAAGCAGCTCAGCTACTATCTTGTAATCTTATAAAAGAGGGCTGTGAAAATATCTACAGACCCCTCGCATCCTGGACATAAATTGTCTGAACTCCTACCCTCAAAATGACGCTTATAGGGCACTGCACACCAGAACAACTAGACACAAGGACAGTTTTTTCCCCAAACGCCATCCCTCTGCTAAACAAATAATTCCCTCCCCACTGCCAAACCATTCACTAAGGCTGCATTGCTATTATTCTTCTCATCCTTCCTAGTATCTATCTCTCCCCACTTATGACTATAACCATGTTGCTTGCATCTTTCAATTTATATTGTTTTTATTTGTTTCCTAGAACAATTTGATAGCTTATTAGTAACCTATGACTGTCTCAAAGGGTTGCATCCTATGATTCTTGATGAATGTATTTTATTTTTCTTATGTACACTGAGAGATTATACACCAAAGACAAATTCCTTGTGTGACAAATCACATTTGGCCAATTAAAGATTCTATTCTACTCTACTCTACTCTATTCTATTCCTATATTCTATTCTATTCTATTTTCTATTCTATTCTATTTTCTATTCTATTCTATTTTCTATTCTATTTTCTATTCTATTTTCTATTCTATTTTCTATTCTTTTCTATTATATTCTATTTTCTATTCTATTTTCTATTCTATTTTCTATTCTATTTTCTATTCTATTTTCTATTCTATTTTCTATTCTATTTTCTATTCTATTTTCTATTCTATTTTCTATTCTATTTTCTATTCTTTTCTATTCTACTTTCTATTCTATTCTATTTTCTATTCTTTTCTATTATATACTATTTTCTATTCTATTAACTATTCTATTTTCTATTCTACTTTCTATTCTATTCTATTTTCTATTCTTTTCTATTATATTCTATTTTCTATTCTATTAACTATTCTATTTTCTATTCTATTTTGTATTCTATTTTCTATTCAATTTTCTATTCTATTTTGTATTCTATTTTCTATTCTATTCTATTTTCAATTCTATTCTATTTTCTATTCTATTTTCTATTCTATTTTCTATTCTATTTTCTATTCTATTTTCTATTCTATTTTCTATTCTATTTTCTATTCTATTTTCTATTCTATTTTCTATTCTATTCTATTTTCTATTCTATTCTATTTTCTATTCTATTCTATTTTCAATTCTATTCTATTTTCTATTCTATTTTCTATTCTATTTTCTATTCTATTCTATTTTCTATTCTATTTTCTATTCTTTTCTATTCTACTTTCTATTCTATTCTATTTTCTATTCTTTTCTATTATATTCTATTTTCTATTCTATTAACTATTCTATTTTCTATTCTATTTCCTGTTCTATTTTCTATTCTATTTTCTATTCTATTCTATTCTATTTTCTATTCTATTTTCTATTCTATTTTCTATTCTATTTTCTATTCTATTTCCTATTCTATTTTCTATTCTATTTTCTATTCTATTATCATGAAATGGCACCCAGCATCATACAATGGCTTCAAGCTTTCAAAGGCATTGAAGAATATTCTATTTTCTATTCTATTCTATTTTCTATTCTATTCTATTTTCTATTCTTTTCTATTCTACTTTCTATTCTATTCTATTTTCTATTCTTTTCTATTATATTCTATTTTCTGTTCTATTAACTATTCTATTTTCTATTCTATTTTCTATTCTATTTTCTATTCTATTCTATTCTATTTTCTATTCTATTTTCTATTCTATTTTCTATTCTATTTTCTATTCTATTTCCTATTCTATTTTCTATTCTATTTCCTATTCTATTATCATGAAATGGCACCCAGCAACATAAAATGGCTTCAAGCTCTCAAAGGCATTGAAGAATATTCTATTTTCTATTCTATTCTATTTTCTATTCTATTCTATTTTCAATTCTATTCTATTTTCTATTCTATTTTCTATTCTATTTTCTATTCTATTCTATTTTCTATTCTATTTTCTATTCTTTTCTATTCTATTCTATTTTCTATTCTATTTTCTATTCTTTTCTATTATATTCTATTTTCTATTCTATATCCTATTCTTTTTTCTATTCTATTTCCTATTCTATTATCATGAAATGGCACCCAGCAACATACAATGGCTTCAAGCTCTCAAAGGCATTGAAGAATATTCTATTTTCTATTCTATTCTATTTTCAATTCTATTCTATTTTCAATTCTATTCTATTTTCTATTCTATTTTCTATTCTTTTCTATTCTACTTTCTATTCTATTCTATTTTCTATTCTTTTCTATTATATTCTATTTTCTATTCTATTAACTATTCTATTTTCTATTCTACTTTCTATTCTATTCTATTTTCTATTCTTTTCTATTATATTCTATTTTCTATTCTATTAACTATTCTATTTTCTATTCTATTTTCTATTCTATTTTCTATTCTATTTCCTATTCTATTATCATGAAATGGCACCCAGCAACATACAATGGCTTCAAGCTCTCAAAGGCATTGAAGAATAACTTCCCAGGAGAGAATATTTGTCGTTCAGGGTTGAGCTGGGGAGGGGGCGGGGAATGGTCCTCGGTGCTGTTCGTGCTGGGCTGGTTTTTTGCAGGCGTTTCATGACCCAAGCAGGGAACATCATCAGGATGAGAAGGGTTGGGATGTCCAGGGAGGAAGAGGAAAGAGAACGAGGGCTCCGAATGTTCTCTGATCTTGGTGGTTTTCTTGAGAGATATTCCATTACCCAGCTAGGTAACTTCATCAGTGCTAGAAGAGGAGGAGGGAGGAGGAGGAAGAGGAAGAGGAGGAGGAAAGAAGGAGGAGGAGGGGAAGGAGGACTGTGAGGTCCTTGATGCTCTCTGACCGAGGTGGCGCAGTGGTTAAATGCAGTACTGCAGGCCACTTCAGCTGACTGTTATCTGCAGTTCGGCTGTTCAAATCTCACCGGCTCAGGGTTGACTCAGCCTTCCATCCTTCCGAGGTGGGTGAAATGAGGACCCAGACTGTGGGGGCAATATGCTGACTCTGTAAACCGCTTAGAGAGGGCTGAAAGCCCTATGAAGCGGTATATAAGTCTAACTGCTATTGCTATTGTTTTCTTGCAGACGTTTCATTACCAGATTAGGTAACATCACCCAGGCTGCCTAGCACTGCCCTGCTACAAAACTGATGATGGTCCCTTGCTTGGTCATGAAACGTCTCCAAGCTCAGAGATCACCCAGGACCTCTTAAAATCTCCCCTCGGTCTCTGAGTTGCTGGGCCGCCCCTCCTCTCAAATAGGCCGAATGCCCAAACAGCGCCCCTCTCCAATTTTTTGATCTCGTGGCCGCGGGCACGCTGGCAGCCGTCGTAAGTGGGGGAAATGGTCCAGTTGCAACTTCAAGCGGTCACTAAGCGAATCGCTCTGCATGGCGGACCCCTTCTTTGGACGGCAGGTGCGTTTTTTCTCGGGGGGGTCCCGGAGAGGTTTTGACCCTCCCTCCTTTCTCCCTTGCAGTTCTTCGTTCTGTGCCACGGGTTCCTGCAGCTCTCGCAACTGATGACCTCCGGCTACATGAAAAGCTCCATTTCCACCATCGAAAGGCGCTTTGGCCTCTCCAGCCAGACGTCCGGCATGGTGGCCTCCTTCCACGAGGTACCCCCCCCTTTCAGCCCCCGCAACGCTCCTCTCCGCTAGGCCAGGCCTCTCCTGCTGCCGTTGCTATTAGTCAATGGCTATCCCTACTATTAATTACCACTATTAATCTACGTAAACACGAACGGTTAAGTCTTAGAATCGATGGTGCCCACGAAAGGGGATATTCGTAGCTCGGGAATGAACTGTGGGGTCCTTGGTGCTCCCTGAGGTTGGTGGCCTCCTTTGCAGGCGTTTCACGACCCAGCTAGGGAACATCGTCAGTGCTGGAAGGGAGAGGGGTTTGGGGGGAGGAGGAAGAGGAAGAGAAAGAGAAGGAGAAGGACGAAGAGGAGGAGGAGAAGAGGAGGAGGAAGAGAAAGAGGAGGAAGAGGAGGAGGAGAAGAGGAGGAGGAAGAGAAAGAGAAGGAGGAAGAGGAAGAGGAGAAGAGGAGGAGGAAGAGAAAGAGAAGGAGGAAGAGAAAAGGAGGAGGAAGAGAAAGAGAAGGAGGAAGAGGAAGAGGAGAAGAGGAGGAGGAGGAGAAGAGGAGGAGGAAGAGAAAGAGAAGGAGGAAGAGAAAAGGAGGAGGAAGAGAAAGAGAAGGAGGAAGAGGAAGAGGAGAAGAGGAGGAGGAAGAGAAAGAGAAGGAGGAAGAGAAAAGGAGGAGGAAGAGAAAGAGAAGGAGGAAGAGGAAGAGGAGAAGAGGAGGAGGAGGAGAGGAGGAGGAAGAGAAAGAGAAGGAGGAAGTGGAGGAGGAGAAGAGGAGGAGGAAGAGAAAGAGAAAGAGGAGGAGGGGGAGGAGGAATAGAAAGAGGAGGGGTCCTTGGTGCTCTCTGAACCTGATAGATTTCTTGCAGACGTTTCATTACCCAGCTAGGGAATATCGTCAGTGCTAGAAGGGAGGAGGGTTTGGGGAGAAGAGGAGGAGGAGGAGGAGGAGGAGGAGGGGGAGAGTGGAGTTCTTGGTGACCTGACTGGCTGCCTAATTTCTTCAGCCTTCTTAAAGGTCTACCCAACATTTCTTTCATCTGTCAGGTTGGAAACACGATGCTCATCATCTTTGTGAGTTATTTTGGCAGCCGGGTCCACCGTCCACGGTTCATTGGCTGCGGTGCCATCCTCGTTTCTGTGGCTGGATTGGTCATTTCCCTTCCACACTTCGTCTCACCGCCTTACGAATACGACCAGTCCATTTCTGGTAAGGACTTTCTAGAAGCTTCTATGGAAATTCTCCGCCCTCCGGGTCACGGTTGTTCCAAAGACAACTGGAACTTTTTTTTTTTCCTGGAAGAGTTTTCTCTTCTCATTCAAGAAGCTTCTTCAGTTCTGACTGGATGGTGGGGGAATAGAAGGATTTCTATTTCTTGCAGTCATCTGGTCATTGGTATTCTTTCTGAGAATCCTTGAGGCCCTCGGGGTGCCCTGAATACTGCAAATGGGTGTGGAACTGCTAAAAGGATTGGGTTGCAGAGAGGAGTGGTGTCTCCTGGGGGTGTCGTACTCCTCACCCTCTGTTGAGACAGGGCTGTTCAATCTTAATGTAGAGATGGACCCTTTGATCCCTCTTCCAAACCAGCGGTCCTCTCTGTCCAGAAAGTGGAGTTTGCTGCCTTCAAAAGCATGTCTTTCAAATGCAGGTGGACGCCTGAATCTCGTCCTGATGGGTTTGTTCTGCTATGCTGGGCCTTGCGCTTGTGAAGTGGCTGTTTTGTTCCCCAATGCACAGATCTGTACATGTTCCCCCTGCATTGTGTCAACTCTGAAACGAACCTGGCTGAAGCCATCTTGTGCTGCCTCATAGTTTCCCCAAAGGCTGAGAAGGGGAAGGGAGAGGGGAAGTAGCTGGCCCAGCTAACCATCAAAATAAAAAGTCAGGGTTTCCAAATAGCATCCAAAAGTAAATCAGAGTCCGAGGCAAAGTATTGCTCAAAGTTCCACTTTATGAAGAGAGCCACGCTGGCACATCTGGGAAAACCCGAATCTGTGAAAACTTCCCGGTTTCCCCCACCCAGTTGAAAGTCCAAGATCTTTCCCCCACACCCACAAGTCCATCCCATGGTCCAATCTCCCACTGCCATGCTGGCAGCTTCCACCCATCCAGTTCCGGTCAGGTGCAGAGGTGCAGAGACAAAGGATGACCTTGGCTTTCTAGAAAGAATGTTGTTATGGCTACATATCATCTAACTCCGTACAATCCCCCCTCCCATTTTCCCACCATAGAAAATGCATAGCAGAATAATAGAAAGTGTGACAGGCCAAAGACCCAGAAGAAAAGAGGGCTACAGGCCTGGCATAAAAAGCTTTTCCTGTGGGAACCAAGGTCATCATAACTAGTGGCTGATGAAGGAAGAGAGGAGCCCACCAGCCATATTCCTTGGACAATGTGACTGATCACACTTGGGAGAGGAGAAGTTTTACTCTTTAAATTAGACGAAAACTGCGAGAACTTTCAGAGTTAGTTTTCTTTCACCAGTTGTGCCGATATGATGTATCCAATAAACATGTTCTTGGAGGAATTTTTCTGCCTCGGACATCTGCTTTTAAGGGGTACATTACTCAGAATGTTGACCCATTGTACTGCATATGTCACATTGCTCTGTGTGTGTCTTGGGCTGGACTAGCTTCTCTCTTAGTGTCTTCTTGGGTTTGAAGTGTGCATTCAACTTGCATGGGTTGAAAATCCTTCTGAGCTTTTCAGATATTCCTGCAATCCTCAGTAAGAGCACTAACAACCAGAGGACTACAAGGAAGAATATAAATCCTTCCATACTCCACCATTCCAGGGTTGGGTTACTCCCGGCATTACTGCCGGTTCGGTGCGTGCAAAAAATTGCATGCATGTCCACATTTGCACAGAAATAGGTCTGCGCATGGGCAAAACGTTAAGAAAAGAGAAACAATAACATTTGTGCAATGACAATTCTCCTGCGCATGCGCAGAACCGAAAATCAAGATGGCGGCCCCTGTAGGAGAACCAGTCCGGGGGCGTGGCAGGCCTCGGTTCCAGCGACCCACTCAGACCACCAAACCACCACTGAACCGGTCCGAACTGGTAGGAACCCATCTCTGCACCATTCAGTCAGAACTGAAGAACCTCCTTGGATGAGAAGCGAAACATCTCTCAGGAAAAAGAAAGTCCAGTTGCTTTCTGGAAAAAGCACCTTTGGGATGACTTTCTATAAACATTCTTCGCTTTTTCAGATTTTAAATTTGGAACTGTGGGACCATCCATTGATGTCCAGCTCTCCAAAATGACAAATGATTAAGCCGTTCTCTGCCTTCCCGTAAAGCCACCTTCTATAATTACGTCCCCGATTTATTATATGTCTTATATAACAGAAGAAATTATGTAAGACCCATTACAATTTTATTTATTGATTAGACTCCGAATTCTTTGCCTCCTTTTTGGAGAACGACTCAGGAGTCCTTGGAAACCGGGTGGCCTGAAAGCCAACATAAGAAACAAATAAATTTTAAAAAAATACACATTTCTAAGGTTGACTCAGCCTTCCATCCTTCCAAGGTGGGTGAAATGAGGACCCAGACTGTGGGGGCGATATGCTGACTCTGTAAACCGCTTAGGGAGGGCTGAAAGCCCTATGAAGCGGTATATAAGTCTAACTGCTATTGCTAACTGCTATTGCTAATGTCTAGTTTAAGAGAAAGAAGGGCTAGGGGAGACATGATAGCAGCCTTCCGATATCTCAGGGGTTGCCACAAAGAAGAGGGAGCCAAGCTATTCTCCAAGCAGAAGCAACGGGTGGAAACTAATCAAGGATTGGGCTGTCAGACTCCTGAATGCGAAGTAACATCATAACTAAGTAGTACAATGGACTTGCAATGTGTAACATGTTCACACTGGTGTAACGGGACTGGGATTTCGTGAATATGATTTATTGGGTTAGGGATATTTTAATGTTTTTGTCTTCGCTGTGAGTTGTGTTGGGGGGCTGCCCTGAGGGAGCCCAACCAACCTCATTGTACCTCTGTTGTGCACTGACAATAAAGAATTATTATTAAGGAGGGAAGCAACCTGGATCTAAGGAGGAATTTCCTGACAGGGAGGACACTTCGCCCGTGGAACAGCTTGCCACCAGAAATTGTGGCTGCTCCATCACTGGAGGTTTTCAAGAAGAGACTGGACAACCGTTGGTCTGGAATGGTAGAGGGTCTCCTGCTTGAGCAGGGGGTCAGGCTAGATGACCTCCAAGGACCCTTCCAGCTCTTGTTATTCTGTATTCTGTTCCAGCGTGCAACGACCTTCCCTGCCACCGTTGCTAAGTGAATCCCTGCAGTTGTTAAGTTAGTCGCACGGCTGTTCAGTGAATCCGGCTTCCCTCCTCCCCCCGGCTTCGCTGGTCGGAAGGTTGCAAAAGGGGGGGGGGGGTGTCATGTGAACTCCCTCCCCCAGGGAACGTTGCGACCGTCACAAATATGAGTCAGGGTCTGAATTTTGATCACGGGCTGCTGCAAGGATTGTCGCTGTGAAAAACGGTTCCCTTTTCCCCAATGCCGCTGTAATAGCAATAGCAATAGCAGTTAGACTTATATACCGCTTCATAGGGCTCTCAGCCCTCTCTAAGCGGTTTACAGAGTCAGCATATCGCCCCCAACAACAATCCGGGTCCTCATTTCACCCACCTCGGAAGGATGGAAGGCTGAGTCAACCTTGAGCCGGTGAGATTTGAACAGCCGAACTGCAGAACTGCAGTCAGCTGAAGTGGCCTGCAGTGCTGCATTTAACCACTGCGCCACCTCGGATAGATGGACAGATGTAGATACTGAGGGATGGATGGATGGAGAGAGAGAGAGAGAGAGAGAGAGAGAGAGAGACAGGCATAGGGATGGATGGATGGACAGATGTAGATACTGAGGGATGGATGGATGGAGAGAGAGAGAGAGAGAGAGAGAGAGAGAGAGAGAGAGAGAGAGGCATAGGGATGGATGGATGGACAGATGTAGATACTGAGGGATGGATGGAGAGAGAGAGAGAGAGAGAGAGACAGGCATAGGGATGGATGGATGGACAGATGTAGATACTGAGGGATGGATGGATAGACAGACAGACAGAGATGGATGGATGGAGATACTGAGGGATAGATAGATAGATAGATAGATAGATAGATAGATAGATAGATAGATAGATAGAGAGAGAGAGAGAGAGAGAGAGAGAGAGAGGCATATGGAGGAATGGAGGGATGGATAGCAATAGCAATAGCAGTTAGACTTATATATCGCTTCATAAGGCTTTCAGCCCTCTCTAAGCGGTTTATAGAGTCAGCATATTGCCCCCACAGTCTGGGTCCTCATTTCACCCACCTCGGAAGGATGGGAGGCTGAGTCAACCCTGAGCCGGTGAGATTAGAACCGCCGAACTGCAGATAACAGTCAGCTGAAGTGGCCTGCAGTACTGCACTCTAACCACTGGGCCACTTCGGCTCTGCGTAACCCTGAACGGTGGCTAAACAAGCAGTCGTAAGTCGAGGACTGACCTGTACAATTTGGGTTAAATAGGAACGGGGCTCTCTTATCCCAACTGGGGCAGGAAGAGGGATTCTCCCAGCCCGGAGAGTTGTGAGAACGGAGGACGCAACCTTCTGGCTTTGACTCCCCAGGGTCGAGTAACACCACGGATATCTGCCTCCCGGGATTGATTAGGCCCACGACGGACGTCTGCACGGGCAGCCAGAGGGAGAGCAACCTGATCCTGATCCTGCTCCTCTTTGGGCAAACCTTGCTGGGCATTGGCGGAGTGCCCATCCAGCCCTTCGGCATCTCCTACATAGACGACTTCGCCAGCCCAACCAACTCCCCTCTCTATATAGGCAAGTTCCCACAGGCTGGACTAGAAGACCTCCAAGGCCCCTCCCAGCTTCTCTTCTCTTCTCTTGTGTTCTATTCTATACTATTCTATTTCCCTCTTCTCTTCTCTTCTGTTGTGTTGTGTTGTTCTATTCTATTCTGTTCTATTTTCTATCCTATCCTATATTCTATTCTATTTCCCTCTTCTCTTCTGTGTTCTGTTCTGTTCTGTTCTATTCTATTCTATTCTATTCTATTCTATTGCATTCCATTCCACTCCACTCCATTACACTATACTTTATTCTATTTCCCTCTTCTCTTCTTTTCTCTTGTGTTCTATTTTCTATCCTATCCTATATTCTATTCTATTTCCCTCTTCTCTTCTGTGTTCTGTTTGTTCTATTCTATTCTATTCCATTCCATTCCACTCCACTGTACTTTACTCTATTCTACTTCCCTCTTTTCTTCTGTTGTGTTGTGTTGTGTTGTTCTATTCTGTTCTATTTTCTATCCTATCCTATATTCTATTCTATTTCCCTCTTCTCTTCCCTTGTCTTCTGTTGTGTTGTGTTGTGTTCTACTCTATTCTATTCTATTCCATTCCATTCCACTGTACTTTATTCTATTTCCCTCTTCTTTTCTTTTCTTTTCTGTTCTCTTCTCTTCTTTTCTCTTGTGTTCTATTTTCTATCCTATCCTATCCTATCCTATCCTATCCTATCCTATCCTATCCTATCCTATCCTATCCTATCCTATCCTATATTCTATTCTATTTCCTTCTTCTCTTCTGTGTTCTGTTCTGTTCTGTTCTATTCTATTCTATTCTATTCCATCCCACTCCACTGTACTCTACTCTATTCTATTTCCCTCTTCTCTTCTCTTCTGTTGTGTTGTGTTGTTCTATTCTGTTCTATTTTCTATCCTATCCTATATTCTATTCTATTTCCCTCTTCTCTTCCCTTGTCTTCTGTTGTGTTGTGTTGTGTTGTGTTCTACTCTATTCTATTCTATTCCATTCCATCCCACTCCACTGTACTCTACTCTATTCTATTTCCTTCTTCTCTTCTCTTCTCTTCTCTTCTTCCCACATTTTCCCTTCTCCCAAATAAATCCTCTCCCCCCACCTCTTCTACCCAGGGTTTATTTTTGCTGCAACCGCACTTGGTCCGGCCATCGCCTTCATCTTGGGATCGTTTATGCTCCGTTTCTATGTCGACATTGACAAAGTTTCTTCAGGTGAGCTGACAAACCTTCTACCTACCTGGGCCTGTTTCCAAGAGGAAAAAAAATCCCCTTTGTCCATCCTCTTTGATGATGATGATGATGATGGGACGGTGATGATGAGATGGTGAGGGGGTCATGATGGTGGTAGTGACGTTTCATTACCAAACTAGGTAACATCATCAGTGCTAGAAGGGGGTGGGGTTTGTGGAGAGGATGAGGAGAACAGAGTGAGAATAATTATTATTTTTTTAAATTTTATTTTATTTTATCAATTTCATATATACATTCACAATTATATGATCTCATAACTGTTATTAATAATATGTATTTATAACAATTTTTTCCCTACAGTTGACAATATACTTGAAAATTGCTTTCTTAACATCCCATAGATCCATCTTATCTTACAACGGTCCTACTTCTTCTTCCCTCCCTCCCTCTTTCCTTCCCTCATTTCTTCTCTCCTACTCTCCTTCCTTCCCTCCCTCCTCCCCCCTTCCCTCCTTCTCTCCTTCCCTCCTTCCTTCCCTCTTTCCTTCCTTCCTTCCCTCCTTTCTTTTCTCCTTCTCTCCTTCCTTCCCCCCTTCCTTCTCTCCTACATTCCCTCCTTCCCTCCTTTCTTCTCTCCTTCTCTCCTTCCTTCCCTCCTTCCTTCCCTCCTTCTCTCCTTCCTTCCCTCCTTCCTTCCCTCCTTGCTTCCCTCCCTCCTTCCCTCCCTCCTTCCTACCCCCCCTTTCTTCTCTTTCTTCTCTCCTTCCTTCCTTCCTCCTCGAGTGAGAATAATTAATGCAGGTTGTGGAAATCACGATTATCTGTCTATGAAGATTCTCAGTCTTCCAGCTCATGGTTGCCCCAAATATGTTTTTCCAAAAGGCAAAACACTTTTGCCTTTTCTTGGGAGGTTTTTTGACTTTCTTGGGGGTTGGACTTGGACTTTCTTGGGGGTTTTTTCCTTGAAGAGGTTTCGCTTCTCATGTGAGAAGCTTCCTCAGTTCTACAGTCCAGAACTGAAGAAGTTTCTCGGATGAGAAGCAAAACATCCTCCAAGGAGCGGGGGGAAAATCCCAAGAAAGTCCATCTGCCTTTTGGGAAACCACTTTTGGAATTGCCACACTTATCGACACATCGGGGAAAACGAGGCAGCCCTTCTGATCCCCCACTCAGTGCCACCCACGGTTTAAACAAGTTGGCTTCGTCCCTCTCTCCTTTGCTTCTGTTTCAGAGGAAGTCCACATCACTAACAAGGACCCCCGTTGGGTGGGGGCCTGGTGGCTCGGCTTCATTTTTGCCGCCAGCACGGTGGCCATCGCCTCCATCCCTTATTTTTCTTCCCGAGAGAAATGCCGAAAGAGGTAAGGACGCACCGGACAACGTGAAAAACCGTTGTGACTGCAGGTCAGCTGGGTTGGTTAATGGAAGGCTCATTAAACAACGAAGCTCCTCGTCAGTTGGAAAATAAAATATCTCACGTGACGAGAGATCTTCCTGTCTAGGCAGGGGGTTGGACTGTTCTATTCAAATTCTATTCTATTCTGCATCTATTCTATTCTATTCTATTCTCTTTTATTCTCTTCTCTTCTATTCTGCATCTATTCTATTTTATTCTGTTCTGTTCTGTTCTACTCTACCCTACTCCATTCCATTCCATATTCTATTCAAATGCTATGCTATGTTATTCTCTTTTATTCTCTTCTCTTCTATTCCTCATTTATTCTATTCAAATTCTGTTCTATTCTGCATCTATTCTATTCTCTTTTATTCTCTTCTATTCTATTCTGCATCTATTCTTTTCTGTTCTGTTCTACTCTACTCCATTCCATTCCATATTCTATTCTATTCTATTGTATTCAAATTCTATTCTACTCTCTTTTATTCTCTTCTCTTCTTTTCTATTCCTCATCTATTCTATTCTCTTCAAATTCTGTTTTATCCTGCATCTATTCTATTCTATTCTATTCTGCATCTATTCTGTTCTGTTCTACTCTACTCCATTCCATATTCTATTCTATTCTCTTCTCTTTTATTCTCTTCTATTCTCTTCAAATTCTGTTTTATCCTGCATCTATTCTATTCTATTCTATTCTATTCTGCATCTATTCTATTCTATTCTATTCTATTCTGCATCTATTCTGTTCTGTTCTGTTCTGTTCTACTCTACTCCATTCCATATTCTATTCTATTCTATTCTCTTTTATTCTCTTCTATTCTATTCTGCATCTATTCTTTTCTGTTCTGTTCTACTCTACTCCATTCCATTCCATATTCTATTCTATTCTATTGTATTCAAATTCTATTCTACTCTCTTTTATTCTCTTCTCTTCTTTTCTATTCCTCATCTATTCTATTCTCTTCAAATTCTGTTTTATCCTGCATCTATTCTATTCTATTCTATTCTATTCTATTCTGCATCTATTCTGTTCTACTCTACTCCATTCCATATTCTATTCTATTCTATTCTATTCTATTCTATTCTCTTTTATTCTCTTCTCTTCTCTTCTCTTCTCTTCAAATTCTGTTTTATCCTGCATCTATTCTATTCTATTCTATTCTATTCTATTCTGCATCTATTCTGTTCTGTTCTGTTCTACTCTACTCCATTCCATATTCTATTCTATTCTATTCTCTTTTATTCTCTTCTCTTCTATTCTATTCAAATTCTGTTCTATTCTGCATTTATTCTATTCTAGTCTATTCTATTCTCTTTTATTCTCTTCTATTCTGCATCTATTTTATTCTGTTCTGTTGCTCTATTCTACTCTACTCCATTCCATTCCATATTCTATTCTATTCTATTCAAATTCTGTTCTATTCTCTTCTGCGTCTCTTCTCTTCTATTTGCGCCATGTATCTTTCGCCTGCTGTTCACGATGTGACCTTGGATAGTGAGGAACGCTCCGCAGAGTGACGGCAGCCCTGACTCCTGTCCAGAACCTTTGTGATTAATTCGGCATCCTCAACCGCCTCTCTTATCCTCCATCTGCAGAACAATCTCCCTCGCCATCTTTCTCCTTGGACCGCTCCATGGAAACGTTCTCTCTCCAGCTCCACACTCCTCCCTCCCTCCAGTTTCTCACTCTATCCTTCATCCTCTTCTCACCTCCCCGGTCTGAATGCAGAATGTCGGAGCGTCTTCTGCCGTGAACCTCACGCACGGCGTTGCAACTTGGCTGGCCCCTCACTAACCTTTTATCTTTTTATTTTTATTTTATCAATTTCATATATACATTCACAATTATATGATCTCATAACTGTTATTAATAATATGTATTTTAACAATTTTTTCCCTACAGTTGACAATATACTTGAAGATTGCTTTTTTAACATTTCATAGATCCATCTTATCTTACAACAGTCCTACTTCTTTTTCCCTCCCTCCCTCTTTCCTTCCCTCGTTTCTTCTCTCCTACTCTCCTTCCTTCCCTCCTTCCTTCCCTCCCTCCTTCCCCCTTCCCTCCTTCCCTCCTTCCCTCCTTCCTTCCCTCCTTCCTTCCTTCCCTCCTTTCTTCTCTCCTTCCCTCCTTCCTTCCCTCCTTCCTTCTCTCCTACATTCCCTCCTTCCTTCCCTCCTTCCTTCTCTCCTTCTCTCCTTCCTTCCCTCCTTCCTTCCCTCCTTGCTTCCCTCCCTCCTTCCCTCCCTCCTTCCTACCCCCCTTTCTTCTCTTTCTTCTCTCCTTCCTTCCTTCCTCCTCTCCTTTCCCTCCTCTCCTTCCCCTTCCTCCCCTTTACCCTTCCCCTCTTCTTCCCATTCCTCCCCTCTTTCCCACTCTTACATTCCCTTTTATCTTGATCGCTGATCAAAGAGGCAGATATATACAGGGCGGGGCATAACCTTTTCCTAGGGGGTCACAGCAACACTTGTAATAACAACACAAATAATTCATACACCATTCGAAAGCCCATCAAAAACTGAGTTTATTGACACGATTTAATAGTCAGTATGACCACCATTAGCCCTTCGAACAGCATTCAAACGAGGTGGATAAGAACACAACAAATCTTCAAACAGTTCCGTTCGATTTTCCAGATTTTTCAACACAGTTTCCAAATTCATTCTCAAAGTTTCAACCGAATATCGATTTTGACCTTGCTCCTGAATCATCAGAGCTTCCACTTCATCCTTAATTATGGCCCCAATGTTCTCTGCCGGATTGAGATCTGGCGAATTTCCCGGCCAGACGTCATTGCCCCAAAATTCGACATTGTTTTCCTTTAACAATTGCTGAGTCGCATTTGCACGCATGCAAGGAGCTTTGTCATGAAGAAAGACAGCCTCACCAACCACCAAGACATTGTCTGGATCACTGAGAAATGGAATGACATTCTCCAATAAAATTTTCTCACGGAAATAACTGCCATCCCAGGATTCCCCTTTATCCTTCAAAACCCAATGCAGTTTCTTGGCTGTGAAAATGACGAAAATCCCGATGCAAGTCGGATTGCGAACGATTTGTCGATATCGTTCATGTTTGGCGATGTCGTCGACGTCTTTAGCCCAAATTTGATCGTTCTGGAAATTCGGTTTTCGAATGGCATAAACGAAGAATTCGTCAGATGGCGCCAAATGAAGAAAATCTTCCTCGGTCCATTCAGACAACCAATCGCACAACCAAAGCCGATCTTGAACGTGTGTTTGAGTTTTCAATGGTTTGCAAATGACGTGGAATGGCTTCAAACCTTCTCGTTCTCGATATCGGCCGATTGTCCTTTGATCAACTCGTTTTTCATGAATTTGAAGGATTTCTTGGGCCACTTTTCGGTTTCCTTTTCGTTGTTTGCGACTGCCAGTTGCAATGATGGCTTTGCTTTCTTGGGACAGTTGCAGAGGACGCCCTTCTCCAAATTTTGTGAAACATTCTTGGGCTTGTTTGTTCCAATTATCAGTAACCCAATCCGGATGACGTTTCAATTTGTTTGCAATCCATTTTCGATTGATAAACGTCGCTCCAGCATCGCGAGCCTCTCGAAAGGCAATGCATTTTATTCTGTCAATGATCCTTTGTTCTTCCGAATCGAATTTTCCAGCCATTCTTAAAGCAAATTTAACATTTAATAGCTCATTCAATTCAGTTTTTTATGGGCTTTAAAATGAGGTGTCGTGGAAGTTGTAAACTGCTGTCGATCTTGCTGTGACCCCCTAGGAAAAGGTTATGCCCCACCCTGTAGAGCCTCTTGCCTTTAAACTGCATCCACAGTTTAAGCGTCTGTAGAGATTCTCCGTCCTCCAGGATCACAGTTGTCCCAAAGGTGCTTTTTTCAATAGAGGCAACTGGACTTTCTTGTTGTTGTTTTTTTCCTTTTGAAGACGTTTCTCTTCTCATCCCAGAAGCTTCTTCAGCTCTGACAGGAGGGTGGGGAAGGGAAGGATTGATAGTCCTTGCCGACAGCTGGTCCTTTGCATCCTTTTTAGAGGGTCGCTGAGGCCACTTGGAGGTCGGTCGGAGTCCTCAGGGCCATGCAGTTTGGGATGGACACCCTCCAAATGGTGTGGGAGTCTGAAGGGGCTTCCAGAAAAATGGCAGACTACAGGAACCATTAACACTATTCAGGTGTCGCGGTGGGTCCTGAAATGTCGACAAGAAAGCAGCCAAGCTCAGAGAGGAACAAGGACCCCACAGTCCTCCTCCTCCCTCCCCCCTTTTCCTCCTCCTCCTCCACTTTGCAAACTCCATCCCCTTCTAGCACTGATGATGCTCCCTAGTTGGCTAATGAAACATCTGTAAGGAAACCACCAAGCTCAGAAAGTACCAGAGACCCCGCAGTCCTCCTCTTCCTCCCCCTCCTCTTCTGCCCCTTCCCCCTCACCGCAATCCATCACCACCCCATCCTTCTAGCATTGATGGCGTTGCCTACTAGGGTAATGAGATGTCTGCAAGGAAACCATCAAGCTCAGAGAGCACCAGAGATTCCATAGTCCTCCTCCTTCTCCTCCTCCTCCTCCTCCTCCTCCTCCTCCTCCTCCTCCTCCTCTAATGAAGGAAGGAAAATGGCAGGACAAGCCACTGTATATAATGCAAAGCCCACTCCCTTTTGGCATGGATGATGTTGCCTAATTGGGCCATGAAACATCTGCAAGAAAATAACCAAATCA
Source organism: Thamnophis sirtalis (assembly GCF_051295495.1). NCBI lineage: Eukaryota > Metazoa > Chordata > Lepidosauria > Squamata > Natricidae > Thamnophis > Thamnophis sirtalis. Next base: position 1,627,326 of record NW_028261388.1, on the reverse strand, counting down.
GAGAGGACCAAGGACCCCACAGTCTTCTTCCTCCTCCTCCTCTTCTTCTTCCTCCATCTCTTCTCCATCCCTTCCTCTCCTCCTCCTCCTCCTCCTCCTCCTCCTCCTCCTCCTCCTCCTCCTCCTCCTCCTCCTCCTCCCAAACCCCATTCCCTTCGAGGACTGATGATATTTCCTAGTTGGTTCATGAAATGTCTGCAAGAAAATCACCCAGCTCAGAGAGCACCAAGGGCCCCACAGTCCTCCTCCTCCTCCTCTCCGCAATCCCCCCACCCTTCTAGCACTGATGACGTTACCTACTAGGGTCATGAAACGTCTACAGGAAAACAAACCGAGGTGGCGCAGTGGTGAAATGCAGCACTGCAGGCTACTTCAGCTGACTGCAGTTCTGCAGTTCGGCTGTTCAAATCTCACCGGCTCAAGGTTGACTCAGCCTTCCATCCTTCCGAGGTGGGTGAAATGAGGACCCGGATTGTTGTTGGGGGCAATATGCTGACTCTGTAAACCGCTTAGAGAGGACTGAAAGCCCCATGAAGCGGTATATAAGTCTAACTGCTATTGCTAACCCAGCTCAGAGAGCACCAAGGACTCCGGAGTGCAGCCCCTGAGCTCCAGCGATTCTCTTCAATTAGTCCTACCGAGTTGTTCCCTAATGACTCACCTCCGCGGGGATTGTGGCTTAATCTACTTATTTGTTTCCACCGTAGTTGGCAGCCTCTTTTCTCTAAGGACGTTTTGATTTTCGTTGCCTTGGGACTGGGGCCCTTCTCTCTCTGCCCCATCATGTCATTTTCTCTGCTCCTTTCTCGCTGCTTCTCGGCCTCTCCAGACAGGCTGAAACCTTATAAAGTGGTTTATCGTAAATTGCATCTCCTCTTTTATTTTTGGAGCGTTTGTGAGCCTTTCGGAGCATCACGAGTGCCTCTTCCGTACGAATCCAATGCGGCTGCTTCTGGTGGGGGCCTCCCTTCAACTTCTGGCTGGGCTCCCTATCTCTCTCTTCTCATTAACAGGCAGAGATAACCTTTTGCCTTCTCTCAGCCTCTTCCTCTAAAGCCCCCATAATAACTTCGCTTTTAACGGTGGTACTGAAGAGGCTCCTCGGATGTGAAACGAAATGACTTCCAAGGGGAAAAATAAAAAGCAAGAAAGCCCAGCTGCCTTTTTTGGGGGGGAAAAGCAACTTTGGGACGTTGGTAAAAAATAATAAAGGTGTTAAATAAATAAAGGTATAAAAAAAGATGTGGAGACTTTAGAAAGAGTGCAGAGAAGAGCAACCAGGAGGATGAGGGGACTGGAGGCTCAAACATACGATGGACGGTTGCAGGAACTGGGCCTGGCTAGTCTAGGGAAGAGAAGGACCAGGGGAGACAGGAGAGCATCTTCCAATATTTGAGGGGCTGCCACAGAGAGGAGGGGGTCAACCTATTCTCCAAAGCCCCCAAAGGCCAGAGAAGGAATAACGGATGATCAAGGAGAGATTCAACCTGGAAATCAGGAGGAATTTCCTGACAGTGAGGACCATCAACCAAAGGAACAGAAGTTGCCTTCAGAGGTTGTGGGAGCTTCATCCCTGGAGGCTTTCAAGAAGAGACTGGACTATTGTCAGAAATGGTGTAAGGTCTCCTGTTTGGGCGGGGGTTGGACTAGATGACCTACAAGGTCCCTTCTAACTCTGTCAATCTGAATAAAGAAACTTTGAGGAAAGAGTGCAGAGAAGAGCAACCAGTATGATGAGGGGACTGGAGGCTAAAACATACGATGGACGGTTGCAGGAACTGGGCCTGGCTGGTCTAGGGAAGAGAAGGACCAGGGGAGACAGGAGAGCATCTTCCAATATTTGAGGGGCTGCCCCAGAGAGGAGGGGGTCAGGCTATTTTCCAAAGCCCCTGAAGGCCAGACAAGAAATGATGGATGGAAACTGATCCAGGAGAGATTCAACCTGGAAATAAGGAGAAATTTCCTGACAGCGAGAACATTCCACCCATGGAACAGAAAATGTGGGAGCTTCATCACTCGAGGCTTTCAAGAAGAGATTTGACTGCCATCTATCGGAAATGGTGTAGGGTCCCCTGCTTGGGCCAGGGGTTGGACTAGATGACCTACAAGGTCCCTTCCAACTCTGTTAATCTGCAAAGAAGAGAAGTTGTGGGAGCTTCATCCCTGGAAGCTTTCAAGAAGAGACTGGACTGCCACCTGTCAGAAATGGTGTAGGGTCTCCTGTTTGGGTGAGGGGGAGAGGGGTTAGATTAGATGACCCCCAAGGTCCCTTCCAACTCTATTATTCTATGTTCTAAGCACTTTAAACCTTCCCTTAGGGAAAGCAGAACTTGGTTCTCTGACTGGAGGCTAAAACCTACGATGGACGGTTGCAGGAACTGGGCCTGGCTAGTCTAGTGAAGATGAGGACCAGGGGAGACAGGAGAGCATCTTCCAGTATTTGAGGGGCTGCCCCAGAGAGGAGAAAGGGGTCAAGCTATTTTCCAAAGCCCCCGAAGGCCAGACAAGGAACGATGGATGGAAACTGATCAAGGAGAGATTCAATCTGGAAATAAGGAGGAACTTTCTGTTCCTCCTTATTCGGAATATTAGTCTTATCATCCTTCCTACCCCCCATCTCCTCCCACTGATGACTGCAGGACTGTAACTTTGTTGCTTGTATCCTTATGATTTATATTGATTGTTTCCTGATTGCTTATTTGTACCTTATGGCGATCATTATCTTGGCGAATGTATCTTGTCTTTTTATGTACACTGAGAGCATCCTCTACACCAAAGACAAATTCCTTGTGTGTCCAATCACATTTGGCCAATAAAGAATTCTATTCTGTTCTCTATTCTATTCTATTCCTTTCTTCCCTCCCTCGTGCTCTATTCCTTCCTTCCTTCCTTCCTTCCTTCCTTCCTTCCTTCCTTCCTTCCTTCCTTCCTTTTTCCCTTCCTCATGTATCTTGTCTTTTTATGCACACTGAGAGCATCCTCTATACCAAAGACAAATTCCTTGTGTGTCCAATCACACTTGGCCAATAAGGAATTCTGTTCTGTTCTCTATTCTATTCTATTCTATTACTTTCTTCCCTCCCTCGTGCTCTATTCCTTCCTTCCTTCCTTCCTTCCTTCCTTCCTTCCTTCTTTTTTCCCTTCCTCATGTATCTTGTCTTTTTATGCACACTGAGAGCATCCTCTACACCAAAGACAAATTCCTTGTGTGTCCAATCACATTTGGCCGATAACGAATTCAGTTCTGTTCTCTTCTCTTCTCTTCTCTTCTAAATTGAATAAACAGAATTACTATTACTACTAGTCTTCCCATCCGTCCTATCACCCGTCTCCTCCCACTTATGACTGCAGGACTGTAAATTTGTTCTTTGTATCCTTACGATTTATATTGATATGGATTGTTTCCTGATTGCTTATTTGGGCCCTCTGACTATCATCAAGTGTTGTACCTTACGATTCGTGACGAATGTATCTTGTCTTTTTATGTACACTGAGAGCATCCTCTGCACCAAAGACAAATTCCTTGTGTGTCCAATCACACTTGGCCAATAAGGAATTTACTTCTGTTCTGTTCTGTTCTGTTCTCTTCTCTTCTCTTCTCTTCTATTCTATTCTATTCTATTCTATTCCATATTTCCTACTCTATTCTATTCTATTCTATTCTATTCTAAATTTCTTATTCTATTCTCTATTCTATTCTATCCTATTCTATATTTTCTATTCTATTCTATTCTATTCTATTCTATTCCATATTTCCTACTCTATTCTCTTCTCTTCTCTTCTATTCTATTCCATATTTCCTACTCTATTCTATTCTATTCTATTCTATTCTAAATTTCTTATTCTATTCTCTATTCTATTCTATCCTATTCTATATTTCCTATTCTATTCTATTCTATTCTATTCTATTCCATATTTCCTACTCTATTCTCTTCTCTTCTCTTCTATTCTATTCTATTCCATATTTCCTACTCTACTCTATTCTATTCTATTCTATTCTATTCTAAATTTCTTATTCTATTCTCTATTCTATTCTATCCTATTCTATATTTCCTATTCTATTCTATTCTATTCTATTCCATATTTCCTACTCTATTCTCTTCTCTTCTATTCTCTTCTATTCTAAATTGAATAAACAGAATTATCTTCCGAAACCCAGGTCCACGCACAGGGACCAAGTGGCAGGGAGTACTTCTGACTTTGGGAAAGTGCCTTTTAGAACCTTTGCCCAGGGACTGAGTCTCCAGAGGTGGCCCTTCTTCGTTTTGAATCTTCCATTTCCCTCCCTCCTAGGATGAGGCCGCACGAAAGAACATTGCAGACATGTCCAAGGAGGAGGTCTCTGAGCAGCTTAAGGATAAAACCCCGGAGGAGGAAGGCTTCACCCTCTTCCAGTTCATCAAAAGTAAGTCTTTGGCCCAGGTGGCCAACTCACCTGGCGGGTTTCTCCGTCAGTCATTCATTCACCTGGACGGCTCCCAAAATCCTCACTCGCCCATGTTCTGACCGAGGATTCCCGAGAGCCTGAAGCAACTCCTGATTCCGACAAGACCCCCTTTTATTAACTGTGAATTCTGCTCCTTCACCTCCAGCAAAGTCTTTCAAAGGAGGATTTACAGTCACAGACCTTATCTGGCTTGGAGAGCTGCCAGGCTGAGATCTGCAGAACTTGGCCAGGAGTCTCGGAGAGTCACGAACCAATGAAGGGAACTGATGGTCTCCTGCAAACTCCACTCCCCTGTTGCTCCTCTTTTGTTTCCTCTGGGAGGGGCCATTCACCGTCCACCTGTGGCCTTACTCCCAAGTCAACCCCTGTTCTTTAGCTGTTCCCTTCGTCTGGCAACTCTGCGCATGTGCACACTGGGAACAGGCTCCAGCTGTTCTTCTGCCCCACTGATGTCTGACTCCGAAGGCAGCTGATAACTGTCAGACGGCCCTGGCCCCCTCTCTGCCTCCGACACAGAGCCCTCATCCGAGCCTTCCCCAGACTCCAGGACTGGCCCATCTTCCTCCCCAACCTCCTCACTGTCCGAATCTGCTGCCAGCTTCTCTGGCCAATGGCTGACCACAACAGCCCTGGGGTGGATTGGGACAATGTGCCACACAGTCCATTCTCTGGGTTTAACTTCCCATGGCCAACTACGCCACAGCTAACTTGCTGATATTGTGAGTCTCCTTTCTTGGTCTTTTCTCATTGGCTTTTATTATTATTTTTCTCCTTAAGTTTATTTTCCTTCCTTCTCTAAGTCACTTTTGGTCTTGGAAGTTTTGTTTCTCCGGTTTAAAAATATATATATATAAAAAAAAGGCCGTATAGATAAAATCCTGATAAAGAAAGAACGCTAGGTTCCTGGCTGAGATTTCCCCCGAACATAATTGGACACTCATATATCTCTTCTAATCGATAGATTAAACCTTAACCTCCCATTTTTTTCTCTCCGGCTTTCTGAACACAGCAGAGCTGCGTTCCTAGCTGACCAAGGATATGTATCTTCCTTTACTGATGTATAATTTACACTCCTCTCCAACGTGAATTATATATAAATCCCTATATATGGCTCCCGGGCTCATTAACGCCCCGGACACGTTAATTCCACCCTCCTAAATGAATGCCCAAAGCTTTCATTTTTCAAAGATACAGATTTTCTTCAGAAGAAAAGGGCGCAAGATAAATTGCCCTAATGAAAAGGAACAGGGGAAAATTGCAGGGGGAACAAAATTTAGGAAGCCTCTTATCCGTATTAGAAGAGGACAGTTTGATTTAAAGGGTCTTCGGTTGCCACGAGGCAGGAAACCTATATTTATGGACCTTGGTCCTTCCAAATGTGTATTAAAAAGAAGAAGAAGAAGAGAGAGAATAGTCCTCTTTGGCATTAACACACTGCCTCAGAGTATTGGTTGCAAGTACAGCTTGCTCCAAAATCAGAAATTTAAGATTGCTCCCTCCCTATTCTTGGGATATGGAGTTAGGAATAACTGCTGTTTAGGCACAAAGTCAGTATTTTATTTTCCCTAGTGGCCCAAAGGTGTTTTGGGGGTGCTAGAATAGAATATAATTCTTTATTTTTCCAAGTGTGATTGGACCCACAAGAAATTTGCCTTTAGTGCCTATACTGCCAACAAGACTTGCTCTTCTCTCCTGTTAACAGAATGACAGAGTTGGAAGGGACCTTGGAGGTCTTCTAGTCCAACCCCCTGCTCAAGCAGGAAGCCCTGGGCCATTTCAGACACACGGCTATCCAATCTCTTCTTAAAAGTCTCCAATGATTGAGTGCCCACAATTTCTAGTGGCAAGCTGTTCCACTGGTCAATTGTCCTCACTGTTAGGAAATCCCTCCTTAGTTCTAGGTTGCTTCTCTCCTTGATTAGTTTCCATCCGTTGCTTCGTGTCTGGAGCTTTGGAGAATAGAATGACAGAATGACAGAGTTGGAAGGGACCTTGGAGGTCTTCTAGTCCAACCCCCTGCTTAGACAGGAAACCCTACACCACTTCAGTCAAATGGTTATCCAACATCTTCTTGAAAACTTCCAGTGAGGAAGCTCCCACAACTTCTAGAGGCCAGCTGTTCCACTGGTTAATTGTTCCAACTGTCAGGAAGTTTCTCCTTAATTCCTTCTCTCCTCGATAAGTTTCTGTTCGTTGTTTGTGGTCCTGCCTTCGGGGGCTTTGGAAAATGAGATGATCCCCTCTTCTTCCTGGCAGCTTCTCAAATAGTAGACTAGATTCTTTTCACCGGAATAAGGCCTGCCCAGTTCCTGCAACCGTTCTTCATATGTTTTAGCCTCCAGTCCCCTCATCATCCTTTCTGCTCTTCTCTGCCCGCTTTAGAGAAGCAGGGGTGTCAAACTCAATTTAATTGAGGGCCACGTTAGGGCTGTGGTTGACCTTGAGGGGGTGGGGTAGGCATGGACGGCTGGGTGGGCATGGCCAACTGGGTGGGTGTGGCCAACCGGGTAGGCGTGGCCAACCGGATGGGCATGGCCAGCTTGACGCCACTCCCCAAACTGCTGGCATGTTTCAACTTCGTATTGGATAGAGCAGGCCGAAGCCACTCCTTCTCCTTCCTTCTTCCCTTACCTCTCTCCTACTCCTACTACTCTCTTCCCCTTCCTACCCTTTCTCTTTCTGTTCCTCTCCCTTCTCTCCTTACCTCTTCCTTCTTTCCCTCCCTCCTCTTCCTCTCCTCCTCTCTCCCTTTCTTTGTTTGTTGTTATAGGTGTGTCTTTGAACTCTCAATTTATGTTTTCTTGGGATGGCCTTTCCGCAAAACCAAATATAGGCTTTATATATTTGGTGACTCGAACACCAAGAATTACCTGTTTTTACGGCTTTCTTGCAGAGGGCGGAAAAAAATATATCTCTATTTCCACTTTTAGCTGAAGCTGACTTTCAGCTCTGACTTTCGGTCTCTTGAGGGACACCGAGACAAGTAATTAGATATTCCAACTCCTCTTGCTAATGTCCCTCTGGAGTGTTTGTTGCTCTCGACTGCCTTTCGAGGCCATTAAAACCTAACCACAGCAAATCAGCTGCCCCTTGACGTGGTGTTGCGTCAACTTAGCTGCACTGACAGTTATGTAATTATGGAAAACTTCTCAGTACTCTTATATCTCAGTATATTCACCCCTGTTGTATGGCTTTGGCATTATTACAGTATTATTGTCCGGGTTCCAAATAGCATCCAAAATTAAATCAGAATCCGAGGCAAAGTAGCAATAGCAATAGCAATAGCAGTAGACTTATATACCGCTTCATAGGCCTTTCAGGCCTCTCTAAGCGGTTTACAGAGAGTCAGCATATTGCCCCCAACAATCTGGGTCCTCATTTTACCCACCTCGGAAGGATGGAAGGCTGAGTCAACCCTGAGCCGGTGAGATTTGAACCGCTGACCTGCTGATCTAGCAGTAGCCTGCAGTGCTGCATTTAACCACTGCGCCACCTTGGCTCATAAGTATTGCTCAAAGTTCCAATGTATGAAGAGAGCCATGTTGGCGCATCTGGGAAAACCCAAATCTGAAAGCTTCCCGGTTTTCCCCACCCAGTTGAAAGTCCAAGATCTTGCCCCCCACACCCACAAGTCGATCCCATGGTCCAATCTCCCTCTGCCACGCTGGCAGCTTCCACCCATCCAGTTCCGGTCAGATGCAGAGACAAAGGATGACCTTGGCTTTCTAGAAAGAATGTTGTTATAGCTACACATCATCTAACCCCCTCCCATTTTCCCACCATAGAAAATGCATAGTAGAAGAATAGAAAGTGTGTCGCCAAAGACCCAAAAGAAATGATTGTTTGCAGGCCTGACAATTATCTTTCTTTATTACCCCATCTTATTCGGTGTAATTATTATGATTATTATTACTCTGTTGCTTTGCATGTACGCGGAAACCTCCAGCACTGGAGACAAAATCCTTGTGTGTCTAATCACGCTTGGCCAAGTAAAGTATTCTAACTCTAATTCCAATTCTAATTTTTCTAATTCTACTTCAATCTAATTCTCATTCCAATTTCAATTCCCATTAATTCTAATTCCAATTCTAATAATTCTAATTCCAATTCCAATTAATTCCAATTCCATTTCTGATTCTAATTAATTCTAATTCTAATCATTCGAATTCCAATTCTTTCTCAAGGATTACAGAAAAGCAAATTTACATATGCGACTTTCCTTTCGGTACGCAAAGTCAATGGAGGAAGCCAGATTCACTTAACAACCATTTAATGTTTGGTTTAACAACTACAATGATTCACTCAGCAACCCTGGAGGGGAGGGGAAGTTTCATCCATTCAGTTTGCGACCCACTTACCCACTGCCTTGCTTAGCAACAGAAACACTGCTTCCCATGGCGGTCATAAGTCCAGGACCAATATTTTTACTGTTGCCCTTGTTATATTTGTGTGTGTTTTTTTAATTTGTGTTGATAAATAAATAAAGGGAGACTAGTATAGATCTATTTCAAGCTATTTAGCTCTCATCAGCTAGCCATACCCTTACTGGGATTTGAACAAATATAACCTGGGCTATATTACATACTAGGCAGACATCTTAGCCATTAGGCCACAGGCTCTTATCCGTTATCAGCGAAGCCAGGGTGAAAGGTATCTATTAGATTTTTACAACCCCTGGTAAGCCCCAATCATGGGAGGAAGCTAACTGCTTCCATCATCTGTCTATCGGCTTGTCACAAGAGTCCATCACGACAGAAACCCAATATTTTTACTGTTGCCTTTGTTATATTTCTGTTTTTTTTAATTTGTGCTGATAAATAAATAAAGGGAGACTAGTATAGATCTATTTCAAGCTATTTAGCTCTCATCAGCTAGTCATACCCTTACTGGGATTTGAACAAATATAACAAAGGCAACAGTAAAAATATTGGGTTTCTGTCGTGATGGACTCTTGTGACGAGCCGATTGACAGATAATGGAAGCAGTTAGCTTCCTCCCATAATTGGGGCTTACCAGGGGTTGTGACACTAAATATATATATCAGGGGTGTCCAAAATTGGGAACTTTAAGACTTGTGGATTTCAAATCTCAGATTTCCCCAGCCAGCCATTTCAATCTGAGAGTTGAAATCCACAAGTCTTAAAGTTCCCAAGTTTGGATATCCCTGTTTTAAAGGAAAGTAGATTCGTTTGTCCTCCCCGCCCCCCCCCCCAGATTTCACTTACACATTTATTTAATATTGCTTGAGCTCTAAGCTAGATTTAACTTCCAGGTTTTGAACGTTGTGATATTGTTCGCCCCCCCCCCCAGTTTATAAAGCCTCTCCGTACTTGAAGCACTTACCGTCCGAAAAGCGATTAAAATTTGATATCTGCAGTGTGTAGAAGAGAGAAATACAGAAACGTTGCTCGGGAGAGAGAACCAAGTTTCCCCCTATCCAGGTTGATAGATTGAATCTCTGGTTCATCGGATTCTTCTGAATTCTCTCACTTCTAAAGGCAGTCCCTCCTCACAGTCACTCATGCCCTAGGCATGACTATCGCAACACGCTCTACATGGGGCTGTCCTTGAAGAGCATCTGGAAGCGCCAGTTGGTGCCAAATGCTGGGTCCCTAGAGGAGGTATTCAGCCGGTTTGGAACAGTTCAGGCGAACCGGTAGCGGAAATTTTGAGTAGTGCGGAGAACCGGCAAATACCACCTCTGGCTGGTCCGGCCCTCCCATCCCCATTGTTCCCTGTCCTAGATTCCCTTGTTTTTTTAGCTCAGCTGATTCACGCGGTACAGCGCATTGCCACACCTCAGCAGCTAAGAAAGAAGCTCAGCTCACCAGCGCTCACGCCGAGGGCGGTTTCTGAGTAAGGTGACCAGACGTCCCGCTTTTGGCGGGACAGTCACGATTTTTCAAAATTTGTCCCGTGTCCCGCTGCACGTTCAAAAAGTCCCGATTTAAAAAGGACGCCGTTAAAAAAAAAATTATTTCTCTGAAGTGTCGTTCCCGATGTGGCCTTTGAGTGCTGTGCGAGCCAAGCACTCTCTCATAGGACGAGTCGGAAAAGATTTGGAATCCCACCACTGGTTTTGTTCACAGCCCGATGTGCGGATGTCTCACCTCTCCTCCGGGAGCTGCATTGGCTGTCGGTTTGCTTCCGGGTGCAATTCAAGAGGTTGGTCGTCACCTTTAAAGCCCTTCATGGTTTGGGACCATTCCCTGAGTAGAGCAAATGGGTGTGGAATCTCCTTGGAACGGTTCCACATCCATTTGCACCACTCAGGGGACCCTGAGGACACAGATAAAACCTCCAAGTGGCCTCAAGGACCCTCTCAAAGGATGCAAAGGACCAGCTGTCTGCAAGGAATATAAACCCTTCCCTTCCCCACCATCCAGTCAGAGCTGAAGAAGCTTCTTGGAGGAGAAGAGAAACGTCTTCAAAAGGAAAAAACCAGAAAGTCCAGTTGCCTCCTGAAAAAGCCCCTTTGGGCTAAATCTCCCAGGGATCTCTGCAGCCCACTTTTCCCTTCTAAATGACGGTCGTCAGATTGTAAGATAGATATAGATAGATATAGATAGATATAGATAGATATAGATAGATATAGATAGATATAGATAGATATAGATAGATAGATAGATAGATAGATAGATAGATAGATAGATAGATAGATAGATAGATAGATAGATAGATCTATCTCACTAAACACAACATCACTGCCACGACTGGCCCCATTTTTAAAGATGTAGGGCAGGCATGCGATTTTAAAAAAATGCAAATAGTCCTCAACCTATGGCCACAAATTGAGCGCAACATTCCCGTTGCTAAGCGAGAGAGTTCTTAAGTGAGTTTCGCCCCATTTTTCCAGCCACCGTTGTTAAGCGAATCCCTGCCGTTATTAAGTCACAAACACGGTTGCTAAGCGAATCTGGCTTCCACACTGACTTTGCTTGCCGGAAGGCCTCAGGACAGAGAACAGTCATAAGTACATGCCAGTTGCCAAGCGTTTTGATCAGGTGACCACCGGATACAGCAACGGTCGTAAGTGTGTAAAACGGCCGCAAGCCACTTTTTCCAGTGCCCTTTTAACTTTGATCAGTCGTTAAAAACAGTGTGACTCGCTTAACAACGGCAGCGATTCACTTAACAATTGCGGCAAGGAAAGTTGTGGGCTGGGGCAAAACTCGCTCAGCAAATGTTGAACGCTTAACCACCAAAACAACGGGCTCGATTGTGGTCGTAAGTCGAGGACCACCCTTATCCTTGGCACCTATTGTTAATCTTTCCTTTTTTGCAACCTTGCTCCGGTTTCTTTCCCTCCGGCATTTTGCAGTGTTTCCGTTGGTCTTACTGAGAAACCTCAAGAATCCGGTTTTCGTCATGGTGGTTTTCGCGATGGTGAACCTGTCATCCATGATTGCTGGCTTGTCCACTTTCCTGGCTAAATTCCTGGAGCAGCAATTTGCTCTCTCCGCGTCCCTGGCCAACATGATCCTAGGTAAGGTTCCAGTGGTGGGTTTCAAATTTTTTTAGAACCTCTTCTGTAGGTGTGGCCTGCTTTGTGGGAGTGGCTTGCTGGCCATGTGACCGGGTGGGAGTGGCTTGCCGGCCAGGTGATCGGGTAGGAGTGGCTTGCCGGCCATGTGATCGGGTGGGAGTGGCTTGCCGGCCATGTGATTGGGTGGGAGTGGCTTGCCGGCCATGTGATTGGGTGGGAGTGGCTTGCCGGCCATGTGACCAGGTGGGAGTGGCTTGCCAGCCATGTGACTGGGCGGACATGTCCAACTTGTAAAATATGGTGAAACTCACTTAACAATGCTCTTGCAACCAAAATGTTGGCTCAGGAACTCTGGCATTTGAAGCACGCAAGTCTTAAAGCTGTCAAGTTACAAGACCCTCGCACCCCTAACCCTTTAGAAAAAAAAGCCCCAGGGGTGTTCAAACTTGACAGCTTTAAGACTTGTGGACTTCAACTCCCAGAATTCCTCCTCCAGTCATATTGGCTCAGAAACTCTGGCATTTGAAGCACACAAGTCTTAAAGCTGTCAAGTTACAAGGCCCTCGCACCCCTAACCCTTTAGGGAAAAAAAGCCCCAGCGGTGTTCAAACTTGACAGCTTTAAGACTTGTGGACTTCAACTCCCAGAATTCCTCCTCTCACTCTTCATCTTGATGATGTGCGGACGGGCGGAGGGAGGGAGCTGGAACCGGTTCTAAACGGCACGGTAGATTTGTGGAACCTCTTCTCTAGAAGAGGTTAGAACTGGCAGGAACCCACCCCTGGGAGATTCTCAGTCATCCCATCATTATCATTTCATTATCATTTATTATATTTATATGTCGCCCTTTTCCCCCCGAAGGGGACTCAGGGCGGCATATAAATATAATAATCCCAGTCGTGGTTGCGCCAAAGGGGCGTCTTGAAAAAGCACCTTTGGGGCCAGGTAAGGGCTACCTGGGACGCGGTGGCTCAGGGGCTAAGAGGCTGAGCTTGCCGATCAGAAAAGGTCAGCAGTTCGGCGGTTCGAATCCCCAGCACCGCTTAACAGAGTGAGCTCCCGTGACTTGTCCCAGCTTCTGCCAAACCTAGCAGTTTGAAAACACATTTTAAAAAATGCAAGTAGAAAAAATAGGAACCACCTTTGGTGGGAAGGGAACAGCGTTCCGTGTGGCTTCGGGAGTTGAGTCATGCCAGCCACATGACCACGGAGACGTCTTCGGACAGCGCTGGCTCTTCGGCTTTGAAACGTAGATGAGCAGCGCCCCCTAGAATCAGGAACGACTAGTATGTATGTGCTAAGGGCTACCTAGTCATGAATATTTCCAGGTAGTCCTCGACCCACCACCCTTCCGTTGCTAAGCGAGACAGCGGGTCGGGTGAATTTCGCTCCCCTTTTACCACTTTCCTTGCCACAGTTGTTAAGTGAATCCCTGCTGGTGTTAAACGAGTAACCCGTTGTTAAGCGAACCTGGATTTCCCATTGACGTCTCGGGCCGGAAGGTCGCAAAAGGGGAATCACATCCCCCCCCCCAGACACTGCAACCGTCGTAAATACGGGTCGGTTGCCAAATTTCGATCGTGTGACGGTGGGGAGGCTGGAAGTCGTAATTGCAAAAAAACACAGTCACGAGTCAGGTTTTTTTCCATTGCCGTCATAACTTTGAACGGTCACTAAATGAAGTGTTGTAAGTCGAGTTGTATCAAAACAACTCTGGGCATTTGACATGGCAGCCTTCGTTTCCCCCTTTTGATGGCGAACCCTCCGATTACTCTTCCCATATAATTCTTTATTTATCTAATACAGCGTTTTTCAACCTTGGTGACTTTAAGTCCTGTGGACTTCAATTCCCAGAATCCCCCAGCCAGCGCAGCTGCGCTGGCTGGGGGATTCTGGGAATTGAAGTCCACAGGACTTAAAGTCGCCAAGGTTGAGAAACACTGATCTAAGATATATATCCAGCCTTTATTGTCTGTAATTATGTTGTAAGTCAAGGACTCTCTATCCATGGTTTACTGAAGTAGCCACAGTGTGCCTGGCCCACCCACGGCTGTGGCCCATCAGGGTAGGACTTCCACAACCACCAAAACCGACCAATCCATCTGCCAGCCGAGTGCCAATCGGGATGCCAGCCACCGCAGGTGCGCCATTCAGAATCTGAATAGAGCTGGAAGGGACCTTGGAGGTGGTCTAGTCCAGCCCTCTGCTCAAGCAGGAGACCATCCTAGGCCGTTTCATACAAGTCTCCAGTCTCTTCTTCAAAGTTGTGGGTGATGGAGCATCACCCACAACTTCTGGTGGCGAGCAGTTCCATTGGTTAATTGTCCTCACTGTTAGGAAGTTGCTCCTCAATCCCAGGGCCAGGGTTCCAAATAGCATCCAGAAGTAAATCAGAGTCCGAGGCAAAGGATTGCTCAAAAGTTCCAATTTATGAAGAGAGCCACAGCTGGGAAAACCTGAATCTGAAAGCTTCCTGGTTTCCCCCACCTGGCTGAAAGTTCATGATCTTTCCCCCACACCCACCCACAAATCCATCCCAGGGTCCAATCTCCCACTGCCACGCTGGCAGCTTCCACCCATCCAGTTCCGGTCAGGTGCAAAGGTTCAAAGACAAAGGATGACCTTGGTTTTCTAGAAAGAATGTTGTTATGGCTACATAGCATCTAACTCTATACAATCCCATTTTCCCACCATAGAAAATGCATAGCAGAAGAATGGAAATTGTGGCAGGCCAAAGATCTGACTACTGGACTACTGCAATGCGCTCTACATGGGGCAGCCTTTGAAGAGTATTCGGAGACTTCAACTCGTCCAGAACGCAGCCGCGCGAGCGATTGTGGGTGCACCTCGGTACACCCACGTTACACCTATCCTCCGCGAGCTGCACTGGTTACCGATCGGTCTCCGGATACGCTCCCAAGTGCTAGTCGTAACTTATAAAGCCCTTCATGGTATTGGACCTGGGTACTTGAGAGACCGCCTGCTGCCAATTACCTCCCACAGACCCCTTAGATCACACAGGGTCGGCCTCCTCCGGGTTCCGTCTACCAGCCAATGCCATCTGGCTACTACCCGGGGGAGGGCCTTCTCTGTGGCAGCTCCGGCCCTTTGGAATGAACTCCCCGCCGAGATTCGGACCCTCACCTCTCTCCAGGCCTTCCGGAAAGCCGTCAAAACCTGGCTGTGCCGGCAGGCCTGGGGTTGATGAGTTCCCCTCCTCTCTCGACTTGTATGGCTGTGTGACTCTTGTGTATTTTAATTATATGTATTGTGTTTGTATCCCCTTTTCCCCCTTTTGAGTTGTTCGCCGCCCTGAGTCCCTCCTGGAGAAGGGCGGCATACAAATAAACTAAATCTGAAATCTGAAATCTGAAAAGCAAAGATGGCTGCAGGCCTGACATCCAGCTTGCTTCTCCCCTTGATGAGTGTCCATCCATTGCTCCTTGTCTTTGGGGGGGCTTTGGAAAAAACAATTTGAGCCCCCTCTTCTTTGGGGCAGCCCTAAACATCCCCTTTGTGCTCTCTCTCTCCCTCCGGCCCGCAGGTGCCGTCAACATCCCGGGAGCCATGCTGGGAATTATCCTCGGCGGGGTCATCATAAAGACCTGCAACTTCTCTCTCCAGCAGGCGACTCTCCTGTGCATCATCAGCATGGCCTTTTGCGCCCTCTTTGACATCCCCCTCCTCTTCATGGGCTGCCCCACCCAGACGGTGGCAGGGCTGGACTACTCCGGAAGGTACACAGACTTGGGCTCACACACACACACACCCTCTCTCTGGGCATCGCCAGCTGCTCTTCCAGGTTCCGGTGCTCGCATCTGTACAGGTCAGCTGGTCTTTGCGCACGCAGGAGCACCAGAACCTGGAAGAACAGCTGGGCGGCACATGAATGCGCAACCGGGCAGCCGCTCTTCCAGTTCCCGGCACGCCTGCGCGCACTTTCTGATTTTGGCCACTTGGTGACGAAAAGGTTCACCAACACTGCTGTATGCGCTTTTGTTCCAGGTTGAATTTTCTGTTTCATGTATGTATGTATGTATGTATGTATGTATGTATGTATGTATGTATTATTTATTTATTTATTTATTTATTTATTTATTTATTTACTTACTTACTTACTTACTTACTTACTTATTTATTTATTTATTTATTTATTTATTTATTTATTTATTTATTTATTTATTTATTTATTTATTTATTTATTTATTTATTTATTTATTTATTTATTTAAAGTCACAACCCCTGGTATGCCCAAATATGGAAGTTCACTGCTTCCATTCTCTGTCCACCGGCTCGTCACAAGAGACCATCCAGACAGAAACCCAATATTTTTACTTGTTGCCTTTGCTACAAATGTGTTATATTTGTGCTGATACATATTTATCAGCACAAATATAACATTATATATATATTAGATTTTTTACAACCCCTGGTAAGCCCCAATTATGGGAGGAAGCTAACTGCTTCCATCATCTGTCCTTCGGCTCGTCACAAGAGTCCATCATGACAGAAACCCAATATTTTTACTGTTGCCTTTGTTATATTTGTTATATCAGCACAAATAAAAACATATATATATATATATGTGTGTGTGTGTGTGTGTGTGTGTGTGTGTCTGTCTATCTGTCTGTCTGTCTGTCTGTGTCTGTCTGTGTCTGTCTGTGTGTCTGTGTGTGTTTGTGTCTGTGTGTGTGTGTTTGTGTGTTTGTGTCTGTGTGTGTGTGTGTGTGTGTGTGTTGTATTTGTGCTGATAAATAAATAAAGGGAGACTAATATAGATCTATTTCAAGCTATTTAGCTCTCATCAGCTAGCCATACCCTTACTGGGATTCGAACCTGGGCTTTATTACATATTAGGGAGATGTATTTGTGACACTAAATACATACCTATTTCCCTGGCTCAGCTTATAAAGGAAGAAAACCTTGTGGCTTAGTGGTTAACACATCTGCCTAATATGTAATACAGCCCAGGTTCGAATCCCAGTAAGGTATGGCTAGCTGATGAGAGCTAAATAGCTTGAAATAGATCTATACTAGTCTCCCTTTATTTATTTATCAGCACAAATGCAACACAAATGTAACAAAGGGAACAGTAAAAATATTGGGTTTCTGTCTGGATGGTCTCTTGTGACGAGCCGATAGACAGAGAAAGGAAGCAGTAGGCTTCCTCCCATATTTGGGCATACCAGGGGTTGTGACACTAAATATATATATATTTGTGCTGATAAATAAATAAAGGAAGACTAGTATAGATCTATTTCAAGCTATTTAGCTCTCGTCAGCTAGCCATACCCTTGCTGGGAATCGAATATAATTTTACTTTATTTTATTTTCAAAACAAACACAACACATAAAATCTTCCTTCCTTACATACTGTAGAAAGTGTATCAGTTGGTTACAAAAGGTTTTCGTGCATCTCTTCCACAGTCATCAAGCATAATTCACATCGACTCAAGTATTTTAACTCAAACATTTATACATGTTGCCCTTATACCTCCATTTTTATTTGACTATAATTATTTAAACGTCCATCGTAAAATATACCAAGATTTAATGCATAACCACATACTGGCATTTCATTTAATATTTCTAAAATCCTTCAACGACACTAAATCCTTATATCCTATTGTAGCTAAACATCCATAGTATTTAAATTTTCTGTTTCTTGTTAACAGTAAAACAGTTGAGCAGTAAAGGCGAAGAGCACATGGTGACTGTGCTCTTCATTTGCTCTGCGGTGCTGCATCTAAGCAGAATTTCTAACACTATCTTTCTATGTATATCTATTCCCCCCCCCCCCTTTCATAGTTCTGGATATTGGCAGCTGATTACGGCTTGCAACCTGAAGTGCAATTGTTCGCTCTCCTTTTTCAACCCGGTTTGTGGTCAGGACCGCCTGGAATACATCTCCCCTTGCTTTGCAGGCTGCACCAATATCAACCTCAATCCCATCACCAAGACCATCTTGGTAGGTAGAAAATGCACCTTTATTGCATCCACATTTGCATTCCTTTATATTGTTGGAAGAAGTGTCCCTCTGGGTTCGGCTCCAAGTGGGGGGAACAGACACCGGAGACACGGAGGCTGCTTGGAAAGATGGTTTTAATGGTGGACAGGACCACGTGGCTTGAGTCCTGAACAGAAAAGGTGGATCACATGCTTCAATGTTGGTGGAGAAGAAGAGAAGGAAGGGCTGAGATGCTGAAAGTCCCTGGTTTTATGCCCTTTCTGGCCTTTGATAGCAATAGCAATAGCAGTTAAGACTTATATACCGCTTCATAGGGCTTTCAGCCCTCTCTAAGCGGTTTACAGAGTCAGCATATCACCCCCAACAATCCGGGTCCTCATTTCACCCACCTCGGAAGGATGGAAGGCTGAGTCAACCTTGAGCCGGTGAGATTAGAACCGCTGAACTGCAGATAACAGTCAGCTGTAGTGGCCTTCAGTACTGCACCCTAACCACTGCGCCACCTCGGCTGATCTTGAGCTTTGCATTCTGATTGGTTGTCAGACTCCCATGGGGGCCATGCAGGGGCAACTCTCTGGGCTGCGTTTTGAATCCAGGTGTGGTTGAGCATTGCTTCTTTCCCAGGTGCCCTGCGGCGAGTTTCTGTGGAAGGCTAATCCTACCTTTGTTATGTAGAGTAGACTAACCCAGCTCACGTGCACACCCACTTTTTTAAAAAAGGTGGGGGCTATTAAGAGTGAGTCTGTTTCCTGCCTAAAAACATGTTTCTCCATTTCTGATCCAGAGAAATAGAACACTCTGCTTCTTCAATATTTCCCAGGAGACTTCATTTTCCTAGGAGAGGGGGGTGGGGGGCTAACTTCCTACAGATGTGAGGAGGGGAGGGGGAAGCGCTGCGGATTTCGAAGGAGCCTCTCTCAGAAAAGAAAGGCTCAAATTTGTAGCACGGCTCAGAACAACCGTGGGCAAACCGCCTCTTCCGGAAGACGAGATTTAGAAGTTCCCAAGTTGTACGTCACTGTCTATTAGAGTCCCCTGCTTGAGCCAGGGGGCTGGACTAGAAGACCTCTAAGCACTCAAGCTCACCATAGATACGAACTCAAGGTAAACTGCTCCAAACTCAATTGCAGGAAATACGACTTCAGCAACCGAGTGGCCAATGCCTGGACTTCACTAACTGGGGTTTCATTCCCAAACCCCCCACAGGGCTTCTTCCCAGGTGCCCTGTGGTGAGATGGGTAAAGGGCTGATACTACCATGCCTTAATCCCATCACACCTGGAGCTGAAGGGGGGAGATCTTTGTTATGTAGAATAGACCGCCCTAGGCCTTTTAATGGCCCATTGACAAAGGTGGGTGCTATTAAAAGTGAGTCTGCTTCCTGCCTACAAACAGCTTTTAAGACTCATGGACAAGGCTGGCTGGGGAACTCTGGGAGTTGAAGTCCACTTCAATCACTTGTCCGAAATGATTTAGGGTTGAGAACGTGAAGACTTGTGGACTTCAACTCCCAGAATTCCCCAGCCAGCCAAGTCTTAAAGTCCCCAAGGCTGGATACTCCTGGCACTTTGGTGGCTGGGGAATTCTGGGAGTCGAAGTCCACGCGTCTTCAAGTCCCAAGGATAGAGACGCCGTCTGTTATTCTGCTCTTACTCTTGATTCTTTCTTCCCTGACTTTCTCCTCCTTCTCCTCTCCACTTTCTTCTCCTTCAGAACTACACCGGATGCAACTGCGTCATCGTCAACAATGCCATTGGGTACGCCAAGCCCGGCCACTGCAGCTCCTCCTGTGGGCACCTCCTGATGCCCTTCGTTACCATCGCTGCGATATCCGGATTCCTAGCCAGCCTCTCCCACACACCGGCCTTCGTGCTGGTTCTCAGGTAGCCGAAGCAGGGAGCCAAGCAAGGGGGCGTCCGTCCGTTGATTCATTTGTGTTCAGCCTTGATGATCTTTACGAAGGGGAAGCAAAAATGTCTTCTTGAATGATCTCCCCGCAGAGATCCGGACCCTTCCCACTCTCTCCCTGCCTTCCCTAAGGCCACTAAAACCTGGCTGTTCCGGCAGGCCTGGGGCTGTTGACCCCAAAATATGGTCCAGCCCCACTTGGAAGGGAGTCCATGGTGTGTTTTTAAATCTATCTTTTCTACCTCCTTCTATTCTTTTTGATTTGTATTGTTAGCCGCCCGGAGTCCCACGGGATTGGGCGGCATGCAAATACTATGAAACTTTGAAACTTTGAAACTTTGAAACTTTGAAACTTTGAAACTTTGAAACTTCTTTTAAACTTTTAAACTTTTAAACTTTTAAACTTTTAAACTTTTAAACTTTTAAACTTTTAAACTTTTAAACTTTTAAACTTTTAAACTTTTAAACTTTTAAACTATAAACTTTTAAACAACTTTTAAACTTTTAAACTTTTAAACTTTTAAACTTTTAAACTTTTAAACTTTTAAACTTTTAAACTTTTAAACTTTTAAACTTTTAAACTTTTAAACTTTTAAACTTTTAAACTTTTAAACTTTTAAACTTTTAAACTTTTAAACTTTTAAACTTTTAAACTTTTAAACTTTTAAACTTTTAAACTTTTAAACTTTTAAACTTTTAAACTTTTAAACTTTTAAACTTTTAAACTTTTAAACTTTTAAACTTTTAAACTTTTAAACTTTTAAACTTTTAAACTTTTAAACTTTTAAACTTTTAAACTTTTAAACTTTTAAACTTTTAAACTTTTAAACTTTTAAACTTTTAAACTTTTAAACTTTTAAACTTTTAAACTTTTAAACTTTTAAACACTTTTAAACTTTTAAACACTTTTAAACTTTTAAACACTTTTAAACTTTTAAACTTTTAAACTAACTTTTAAACTAACTTTTAAACTTTTAAACTTTCTTCTTCCTGGAGAAACATTTAAAAAAAATCCCAGCCCAGTTGCCTTTTGAAAGAGAGCCCCAATATTCCCCCTCCCCACGTGCACATTTCAAAGGGACGCGGTGGCTCAGGGGCTAAGACACCGAGCTTGTTGATCAGAAAGATTGGCGGTTCGAATCCCTAGAGCCGCGTAACGGCGTGAGCTCCCGTGACTCGTCCCAGCTTCTGCCAACCTAGCAGTTTGAAAGCACGTAAAAAAATGCAAGTAGAAAAACAGGAGCCACCTTTGGTGGGAAGGGAGCAGCGTTCCGTGCGCCTTCGGGCATTGAGTCATGCCAGCCACATGACCACGGAGACGTCTTCGGACAGTGCTGGCTCTTCAGCTTTTAAACGGAGAGGAGCAGCGCCTCCTAGAGTCGGGAACGACTAGCACAGATGTGCATATTTATTCCCAACCAAAACTTTTTTCCTTGGAGTTTTAGGAGCGTCAAGAAACAGGACAAATCCTTCGCCCTGGGCCTGCAGTTTATGCTCTTGAGAGTTCTAGGTAAGTCAACTTCCAAGGCCGGTTCCATCGGGAATTCTGGGAAATGGGCTGAATTTTTAGCAATCTAAGAAGCAGGTTGAGGTTTAAACAAATGCGTGAATTTTTTTTTAAAAAAAACCAGACTGGGAGCTGGGTTGGTGTTCTCACCCTCCCTCCTCCCAGGGCCTCAGACGTGCCCAGTTCTCTGCCAAGGGGGGTCTGTGCCAGGCTCCATCAGGGGATCAGAACAGCTGCCAGCCCTGCCAGGCACACCTGGTAGGCAAGGAAACCAGATGAGCTCACGCTGGTTTATTGTCAGGTGGCGCTAAGGGACCCTTGCCAGTCTTCCGCCTTCTCGCTTTGCAGGCGGATCAGTGAGGGTGGGAGCTTCCTGGGTTCCTTTCTCTGACCACTAGGCAGCTCTTCTCCGATCCCCTCGTCCCTCCTGGGCCTTCCTACATGTCATTACAATGCAGAGCACATCTGCCAACTCCACCTTTCATTTCCTCCCTTCTTTTCTTCCTTTCTCCCATTGTTCCTTCCCTGCTTTCTCCTTCCCCTTCTCTCTTCTCCTCTTCCCTCCATCGTTTTCTTACTTTCTCCATTTGTCCCTTCCTTTCTTCTCTCCCTCCTCCTTCCTTTCCTCTCCCTCCCCTTCTTCCTCTTCCTGCCTCTTTCTCCTTCCTTCTCTTTCCCTTCCTCCATTCTCCTTCCTTCCTTCCCCCCCTCTCAGTCCTTTCCCTTTCCTTTCCTCATCTCTCCCCTCCTCCCTTTCCCTCTTCCCTTCCTCTCATTTTTCTTCTTTTTCCCATTGTTCCTTCCCTGCTTCCTCCTTCCCCTTCTCTCTTCTCCCCTTCCCTCCATCGTTTTCTTACTTTCTCCATTTGTCCCTTCCTTTCTTCTCTCCCTCCTCCTTCCTTTCCTCTCCCTCCCCTTCTTCCTCTTCCTGCCTCTTTCTCCTTCCTTCTCTTTCCCTTCCTCCATTCTCCTTCCTTCCTTCCCCCCCTCTCAGTCCTTTCCCTTTCCTTTCCTCATCTCTCCTCCCTTTCCCTCTTCCCTTCCTCTCATTTTTTCTTCTTTTTCCCATTGTGCCTTCCCTGCTTCCTCCTTCCCCTTCCCTCTTCTCCCCTTCCCTCTCCTCAACTTCCCTTCATCCTTTTCTTACTTTCTCCATTCCTTCCTTCCTTCCTTCCTTCTTGCTGTCCTCCCCTTCCCTCCATCTCCTTCCCTTCTTCCCTCCCTTTTCCTCCCTCTCTTTGCTCTATCCTCCCTTCCACCTATCTTCCTCCCTCCCTCCCTCTTTTTACTTCCTCCTTCTACCCTTCCTCCATTCTGCTTCCTCCCCTCCCCTTTCCTTCCTCTCTTTTCTTTTCCCTTTTCCTTTCCTTTCACTTCCTTTTCCACTCCTTTTCTTTCCTCTCCTCCCCTCTCCTTCCCCCCCTTTCCCTTTCCCTCTTCCCTTCCCTCCTGGGATGGGAAAGCAGGAAGAGCTCGACTGAGCAGATCCAGCCGCCTGCAGCTTCAGCACCTGGGACAGTTCAGGGCCTGGAGAGGCAGGAAATGAAGGCCGCATTTCCCCAGCCGAAGGAGGCCTTCAGGATGAAAATGACATTTTGGGGCTGGAAACGCAAGAGGAGGCCTCCCTGGAGCCCCCTTCCACAGCTCCAGGCACTCCCTGGGGAAACAAGCATCCGGCGGTGGCAGGAAATGGGCAGGTGGTCCTCAACATACGACCACAATCGAGCCCCACATTTCTGTCGCTAAGCGAGACATTTGTTAGTCCCGTTTCACGGTCTTTCTTGCCACCGTTGTTAAGCGAATCACTGCAGTTGTTAGGACAGTAACACGATTGTTGAGTGAATCTGGCTTTTCTGACCTGTAGGCTTCCCCAAAGAGCCCGAGGCAGAGGCCTGGTCCCAACAAAACCCCTTTTATTAAACGAACGTGAATTCCTCCCATTCACCTTCAGCAAAGGCCCGGCAAACAGTCTTTCAAAGGTGGCTTTATGGCCACAGACCTTATCTATCTTGGAAAGCTGCCATGTCAATATTGTCCCAATGAGGTGCTGTGGAAGGAAAGGCTGGGCACAGAGTCTCTGGGATTCACGGACAGATCTTCACACTCCTGGAACAAATCTAATGAATGATTTGTTTCCTGCAAAATGGGAGGGGCCATTCACCGTCCACCTGTGGCTTTACTCCCACATCGACCTTGAATTTCTGAGTTGTTCTCGTCTTCTGGCCGCTCTGCGCATGCGCACACTGGGAACAGGCTCCAGCTGTTCTTCTGCCTCACTGATGTCCGACTCCGAAGGCAGCTGATAACTGTCAGACGGCCCCTGGCCCCCTCTCTGCCTCTGACACAGAGCCCTCCTCGGAGCCTTCCCCAGACTCCAGGACTGGCCCATCTTCCTCCCCAACCTCCTCGCTGTCCGGCTCTTCTGCCAGCCCCACTGGCCACTGGTGGGCCACAACACTGGCTCCCCCATTGACTTTGCTTGTTGAAAGGTCACAAAAGAGGATCATGTGTCCCAGGACACTGCGACCGTCATAAATATAAATCAGATGCCAAGCCTCTGACCTCTGATCACATAACCCTGAGGATGCTGCAACAGTCGTAAGTGTGAAAAGTGGTCATAAGTCACTTTTTTCAGTGCCATTGTAACTTGGAACGACCACTAACTGAACTCAAGGACTACATACATACATACATACATATATACATACATGTTGCATTTTTGCTGGTAAATAAATGAAGGGAAACTAGTATAGATCTATTTCAAGCGATTTAGCCCTCATCAGCTAGCCATACCCTTACTGGGATTCGAACCCTTTGCTTCTTTCTCAGCCTGGTTGCCTGCGCCCGTGGTCTACGGCAGTGCTATCGACACCACCTGTCTCCTGTGGCAATATAAGTGCAAAAAGAGAGCAGGATGCCGATACTACGACCACACAGCCTTCCGCAAAAGGTAAGTCCTCTCCCTTTGCTCGATCCTGGCTTCCTACTCCCTTGGAAACAAATACTATGGGTGGTAAGACGTCCCTAACAGCCCTCAGGCTGTACGTTCTGTTATGATACAGCCTGTTGTGCCTTAAAATGGCTTCTGTACTGCCGTAAAATGGCTCCTACTGTGCAGTTGCCACGGTAACGGCTTCACAGTCCTCCACCAGGGGGCGCCCTCTAGTAAGTGAGAAAACCCAACGTTAGAAATTACGTTTGGTCTGGGCCAGTGTTTCTCAACCTTGGCAACTTGAAGATGTCCGGACTTCAACTCCCAGAATTCCCCAGCCAGCGAATGCCTGTCTATCCCTTTGTCCTTTCCTTTCTTCTCTCCCTCCTCCTTCCTTTCCTCTCCCTCCCCTTCTTCCTCTTCCTCCCTCCCTCTTTCTCCTTCCTTCTCTTTCCCTTCCTCCATTCTCCTTCCTTCCCCCCTCTCAGTCCTTTCCCTTTCCTTTCCTCATCTCTCCCCTCCTCCCTTTCCTCTCTTCCCTTCTTCTCATTTTTTCTTCTTTTTCCCATTGTGCCTTCCCGGCTTCCTCCTTCCCCTTCCCTCTTCTCCCCTTCCCTCTCCTCAACTTCCCTTCATCCTTTTCTTACTTTCTCCATTCCTTCCTTCCTTCCTTCCTTCTTGCTGTCCTCCTCCTTCCCTCCCTCTCCTTCCCTTCTTCCCTCCCTGGCTGGGAATGCTGGCTGGGGAATTCTGGGAGTTGAAGTCCGGACATCTTCAAGTTGCCAAGGTTGAGAAACACTGTCCTAGACACTTCCCCCCCTATAAATAAATATTGCCCGGGCAATACTGGGTTATCCGGCTACTATTCTTAAGAAACACAAGGAGAAATGAAATTCGCATTTATTAAGCATTTATTATTAGGCTCTTGTTTCCCTGCAACAGAGGAGCGAGCGAGGGAAGCTGTTTTGCAAACGACCCTCGTGTTTCTCGTCCTCTCCCAGGTTCGTGGGCATCCAGCTTTTATTCGAAGTCTGCTGTTTCCTGTCCTTCTGCATCGTCTATGTCCTCCTCGTTCGGAAGGAGGACACAGAGGCGGAAGAGGGAGAAAAACGGGGAGCTTCCCCAGACCCAGCAGTTAATCACATCCTGGATATTATTTTTTTTTGGGGGGGGGGATCAGCACTCTGCGTTTCAGCTCCGCCAAAGGAATGGAAATTGGATCGCTTGGCGGGAACCGGAGTGAAACCAGGATGAGGATGAAGACTTCCCTGTGCTGAAGTCCAATTCAGACCTCTTCTATATTTCTATTTTTCTTTTTGTTCCTTCCTTCCTTCCTTCCTTCCCTCCTTCCTTCCTTCCCCTTCCGTATATGTGACTGGATGTTCCTAGCCCGTCTGCCATTTTTGCTGAAGGGCAAAATACAAAAATAAAGATGTAATTTGACTGTCTGGTGAGCTGCATCAGCCAATTTATTGTAGCCGCTGAAAACCACAGGGAAAGGCGAGCCTTAAGTTTCTTTCCCCCAAGATAGGAAGGAGAGGAGAAAGGAGAGGAATAGGAGAAAGGGAAAGGCAGAGGAAGAATGGGAGGGAATGTAAGAGTAGGAAAGAGGGAAGGAATGGGAAGAAGAGGGGAAGGGTAAAGGGGAGGAAGGGGAAGGAGAGGAGGGAAAGGAGAGGAGGAAGGAAGGAAGGAGAGAAGAAAGAGAAGAAAGGGGATAGGAAGGAGGGAGGAAAGCAAGGAGGGAAGGAGGGAAGGAAGGAGAGAAGAAAGGAGGGAAGGAAGGAGGGAAGGAAGGAAGGAGAGAAGAAAGGAGGGAAGGAAGGAGAGAAGAAAGGAGGGAAGGAAAGAGGGAAGGAAGGAGAGAAGAAAGGAGGGAAGGAAGGAGAGAAGAAAGGAGGGAAGGAAGGGGGAAGGAAGGAGGAAAGGAAGGGGAAAGGAAGGGAGGAAGGAGAAAAGAAAGGAGGGAAGGAAGGAAGGAGGGAAGGAAGGAGAGAAGAAAGGAGGGAAGGAAGGAGGGAATGTAGGAGAGAAGGAAAGGGGGAAGGAAGGGAGGAAAGGAAGGGGGAAAGGAAGGAGAGAAGGAGAAAAGAAAGGAGGGAAGGAAGGAAGGAGGGAAGGAAGGGGGAAAGGAAGGAGAGAAGGAGAAAAGAAAGGAGGGAAGGAAGGAAGGAGGGAAGGAAGGAGAGAAGAAAGGAGGGAAGGAAGGAGGGAATGTAGGAGAGAAGGAAGGGGGAAGGAAGGAGGAAAGGAAGGGGAAAGGAAGGAGAGAAGGAGAAAAGAAAGGAGGGAAGGAAGGAAGGAGGGAAGGAAGGAGGGAAGGAGAGGAGGGAAGGAGGAGGGAAGGAAGGAGGGAAAGAAGGAGAGTAGGAGAGAAGAAAGGAGGGAAGGAAGGAGGGAATGTAGGAGAGAGAAGGGGAAGAAGGGAAGGAAGGAGGAAAGGAAGGGGAAACGAAGGAGAGAAGGAGAAAAAAAGGAGGGAAGGAAGGAAGGAGGGAAGGAAGGAGGGATAACAATTAAACCAATTGTAGTTTAAATGGAGGTATAATGATGGTAACATGTATAAATAAAAATAAAAAGTTTCTTTCCCCCAAAGAGGACACAGCCCATTTGCTGGGGGAAGTCCCAGAGAAACCCCAAAATTGGGGGGTGGGGGGTGGAGGGAGGAAGCTGTTGAAAATGTTCCCTTCCAATAGGATCCATTGTTCTTTGCCGCTGGGGGTGAGGGGCGTTGAGTGGGAAGAAGAAGGCCAACTCATAAAGTACAGAATTGCAGAGTCGGAAGGGACCTTGGAGGTCCTCTAGTCCAACCCCCTGCTCAAGCAGGAGAAACTCCTTCAAGCTTTGAAGCGGGGCGGGACACACCGGGTGTGGTGGGCTCCCAGCCACCCTCTGCAGAAGCTTAAAAGCAGTGTTTCTCAACCTTGGCGACTTGAAGTCCTGTGGACTTCAACTCCCAGAATCCCCCAGCCAGCTGTGCTGGCTGGGGGATTCTGGGAGTTGAAGTCCACAGGACTTAAAGTCGCCAAGGTTGAGAAGCACTGCTTAAAAGCATCATCCTTTGGTCTGCCTGGTTTCCTTGGTGACGCTCCAAGCTCCATCAAGGACCACTGAGAAGCCCCTCATCTCTTAGGCTTCTAGGCTACAACCCTCATTGGCCAATCCTCGCCCTGCCACGCCTCCTGAGGCTGAGTCTGCTCACCTGCTCAGGTTGTCCCGCCCGAATTCTCCTGGAGCCTGGTGGGGATGTTACTCCACGCAGGTGAAGAAACGGGATTGGAGGAACGGAGAGAAGAGAATATTTGTAGCTCGTGGTTGAATCGCCTTGGTGGTCTCTGGGCTGGGTGGTTTTCTTGCAGATGTTTCATGACCCAACTGGGGAACATCATCAGTGCTAAAAAGGAGGAGTGTGGGGTCCTTGGTGCTATCTGAGCTTGGTTCTTTTCTTACAGATCATTTCATGACCCAGCTACGTAAGATCATCAGAGTTGTGTGGCGCAGTGGTGAGAGTGCAGTACTGCAGGCTACTTCTGCTGCGTGCCGACTGCCAGCAATTTAGCAGTTTGAATCTTACTAGCTCAGGGTTGACTCAGCCTCCCGTCCTTCCAAAGTGGGGAAAAATGAGGACCCAGATTGTTGGGAGCAAGAGGCTGACTCTGTTAACAGCTTAGAGAGGGCTGGAAAACACTGTGAAGCGGTATATAAATGTAACTGCTATTGCCCTTCCTTCCTTCCTTCCTTCCTTCCATCCATCCATCCATCCATCCATCCATCCTTCCTTCCTTCTCCTTCCCCCATTCTCCTTCCCTTCCCTTCCCCCATTCTCCTTCCTTCCTACTTCTTCCCCGATTCTCCTTTCCTTCCTTCCTTCCTTCCTTCCTTCCTTCCTTCCTTCCTTCCTTCCTTCCTGTAAGACACTGTGAAGCGGTATATGTCAAAGTGCTATTGCCCTTCCTTCCTCCTTCCTTCCTTTCTTCCTTCCTTCTTTCCCCATTCTCCTTCCCTTCTTCTTCCTCCATTCTCCTTCCTTCCTTCCATCCATCCTTCCTTCGTTTCCTTCCTTCTTCCCCATTCTCCTTCCCTTCTTCTTCCCCATTCTCCTTCCTTCCTTCCTTCCATCCATCCATCCATCCATCCTTCCTTCTTCTTCCCCCATTCTCCTTCCCTTCTTCCCCAATTCTCCTTCCTTCCTCCTTCTTCCCCCATTCTCCTTCCTTCCTTCCTTCCTTCCTTCCTTCCTTCCTTCCTTCCTTCCTTCCTTCCTTCCTTCCTTCCTTCCTGTAAGACACTGTGAAGTGGTATATAAGTCAAAGTGCTATTGCCCTTCCTTCCTCCTTCCTTCCTTTCTTCCTTCCTTCTTTCCCCATTCTCCTTCCCTTCTTCTTCCTCCATTCTCCTTCCTTCCCTCCTTCCTTCCTTCCTTCCTTCCTTCCTTCTTCCCCATTCTCCTTCCCTTCTTCTTCCCCATTCTCCCTCCTTCCTTCCTTCCTTCCTTCCTTCCTTACTTACTTCCTTCCTTCCTTCCATCCATCCATCCATCCATCCATCCATCCATCCATCCATCCATCCATGGTGGCACAGAGATTGAGAATGCAGTATTGCAGGCTAATTCATTGCTCACAGCCAGGAGTTCAAATCTGGGCTCCAGGTTGACTCAGCCTTCCGTCCTTCCGAGGATCAGTAAAATGAGGACCCAGATTGTTGGGGGGCAAGAGGCTGACTCTGTAAACCGCTTAGAGAGGGCTGGGAAGCACCGTGAAGCGGTATATAAGTCCAAGGGCTATTGCTCTCATCAGAGCTAGTGCTTGTGGGATTAGCTCCCTCTTAGCACAACACCCACTGATGATGTTACCTGCTTTGGAAACGTCTGCAAAGAAAACCACCCAGCTCAGAGAGCACCAAGGACCCCACAGTTCTGCTCTGAGCTGCAAATGTTTTGTTCGGTTAATGGCAGCAGTTCTGTTTGTTTTTCTGTTCTGGCAGTTGCCCCAAAAATCAGGCCTGGCATAAGAATCTCTCCCTCTTCCAAAGAGCAGCTGCTGCCTTGAAGTGGTAGGGCTTCAGTCTGTGGAATCCAGGAATAAACTGCCAGGCCAGCAGCTCCCCTTCCCAAAATTGGCAAGGATATTTCGGGCGGGATCTGGAATCCTTCTCTTGCCATTCAGCCCCGGACAATGGGCAACGCTGGGAGGCTTTGAGAAGAGGGATCGAACGCATGCGTAAAACCTTGCCAATTGCAATTTGCGTCTTGCCGCCTTCCAAGAAATCCAAGCTGCACGGGGGGAAAAAATGGATAATTGACAATTCGGTCAGAAATAATGGAGAATAATGGCCTCTAACTGTAATAATAGTCAGAATATTAATAGAAGAGAATCTTGGTAGCTCAGGGTTGAACTGAAGGGGGTGCTTGGTGCTCTCTGAGCTTGGTGGTTTTCTTGCAGACGTCTCATGACCCATCTAGGGAACATCATCAGTGGTAGAAGGGGATGGGGTTTGCAGGAAGAAGAGGAGGGGGGATATGGAGTTCTTGGTGCTCTCTGAGCTTGGTGGTTTTCTTGCAGACGTTTCATAACCCAACTAGGGAATATCATCAGTGCCACAAGGGAATGATGGAGGAGGAGGAGGAGGAGGAGGAGGAGGAGGAGGAGGAGGAGGAGGAGGAGGAGGAGGAGGAGGAGGAGGAGGAGGAGGAGGAGGAGGAGGAGGAGAGGAAGAGAACTATGGGGTCCTTGGTGCTCTCTCAGCTTGGTGGTTTTCTTGCAGACGTTTCATGACCCAACTAGGGAATATCATCAGTGTCACAAGGGAATGATGGAGGAGGAGGAGGAGGAGGAGGAGGAGGAAGGAGGAGGAGGAGGAGGAGGAGGAGAACTATGGGGTCCTTGGTGCTCTCTGAGCTTGGTGGTTTTCTTGCAGATGTTTCATGACCCAACTAGGGAATATCATCAGTGCCACAAGGGAATGATGGAGGAGGAGGATGAGGAGGAGGAGGGGGAGGAGGAAGAGGAGGTGGGGGGAAGAAGAGAACTATGGGGTCCTTGGTGCTCTCTGAGCTTGGTGGTTTTCTTGAAGACCTTTCATGACCCATCTAGGGAATATCATCAGTGCCACAAGGGAATGATGGAGGAGGAAGAGGAGGAGGAGGAGGAGGAGGAGGAGGAGGAGGAGGAGGAGGAGGAGGAGGAGGAGGAGGAGGAAGAGAACTATGGGGTCTTTGGTGCTCTCTCAGCTTGGAGGTTTTCTTGCAGACGTTTCATGACCCATCTAGGGAATATCATCAGTGCTAGTAGGGAGTGGGGTTTGCTCTGCTTTTATATACTAATGCCTTACCCTGTCCCGGTCAGTTTCTTGATTGGGATACTATTTATTGCTTGATTGTTGGTGTAGTATGAATCTTGGTGTGCTCTCTGTTCATCTGAGTGTTGATTGCTGGCGAAGAGGCATTTTTTACCTTCTCTTTTCAATGGTGTGTAGATGTTGTTTACCTCTGCATGC